>NC_058130.1:584954434-584966255 GCF_016433145.1 Gracilinanus agilis
TGCTGTATTTTGTCAAAGGCTTTTTCAGCATCTATTGAGATAATCATGTGATTTTTGTTTGTTAGACTGTTGATATGGTCAATTATGTGGATGGTTTTCCTAATGTTGAACCATCCTTGCATTCCTGGTATAAATCCCACCTGATCATGGTGGATGATCTTCTTAATTACTTGCTGGATTCTCTTTGCTAGTATTCTATTTAAGATTTTTGCATCTATGTTCATTAGGGAGATTGGTCTGTAGTTTTCTTTCTCTGTTTTTGATCTCCCTGGCTTTGGAATCAGTGCCATGTTTGTGACATAAAAGGAATTTGGTAGGACTCCTTCTTTGCTTATCATATCAAATGATTTGTATAGTATTGGGATTATTTGCTCTTTGAATGTCTGATAGAATTCACTTGTGAATCCATCAGGCCCTGGCGATTTTTTCTTGGGGAGTTCTTTGATGGCTTGTTCAATTTCTTTTTCTGATATGGGATTATTTAGGTATTCTATTTCTTCTGCTGTTAATCTAGGCAATTTATATTTTTATAAATATTCATCCATATCTCCTAAATTGTTATATTTATTGACATATAATTGGGTGAAATAGTTTTTAATGATTGCCTTGATTTCCCCTTCATTAGAGGTGAGGTCTCCCTTTTCATCTTTGATACTGTCAATTTTGTTTTCGTCTTTCTTTTTTTTATTAGATTGACCAGTACTTTGTCTATTTTATCTGTTTTTTCAAAATACCAGCTTCTAGTATTATTTATTAATTCAATAGTTCTTTTACTTTCAATTTTATTAATTTCTCCCTTGGTTTTTAGTATTTCTAATTTAGTTTTCTTCTGGGGATTTTTAATTTGCTCACTTTCTAATTTTTTGAGTTGCATGCCCAATTCATTATTCTCTGCCCTCCTTAATTTGTTAATATATGCACTCAAGGATATAAATTTCCCCCTGAGTACTGCCTTGGCCGCATCCCACAGAGTTTGGTAGGATGTCTCATCATTGTCATTTTCTTCAATGAAATTGTTGATTGTTTCTATGATTTCTTCTTTGACAAATTGGTTTTGTAGAATCATATTATTTAATTTCCAATTAGTTTTTGATTTTCCTGTCCAGGTGCCCTTACTAATTATTATTGTTATTGCATTATGATCTGAGAAGGTTACATTTATTATATCTGCTCTTTTGCATTTGTTTGCAATGATTCTATGCCCTATAATATGGTCAATCTTTGTGAATGTACCATGTGCAGCTGAAAAGAAGGTGCATTTGTCCCTATTTATTTTTCTCCACATATCAATTAAATCTAATTTTTCTAGGACTTCATTCACCTCTCTTACCTCTTTCTTATTTATTTTTTGGTTTGATTTATCTAGATCTGAAAGAGGAATATTTAGATCTCCCACTATTATGGTTTTACTATCTATTTCCTTCTTGAGCTCTTCCAGTTTCTTCTTTATGAATTTGCATGCTATGTCACTTGGTGCATATATATTGAGCAGTGTTATTTCCTCATTGTTTATACTGCCTTTAATCAGGATGTAATGACCTTCCCTGTCTTTTTTAATTATATCTATTTTTACTTTGGCTTTGTCAGAAATCATAATAGCCACTCCTGCCTTCTTTTTCTCATTTGACGCCCAAAAGATTTTGCTCAAGCCCTGAACCTTAAACTTGTGTATGTCCACCCACCTCATATGTGTTTCTTGTAGGCAACATACGGTAGGATTTTGCTTTCTAATCCAATCTGCTATTTGCTTCCGTTTTATGAGCGAGTTCATCCCATTCACATTCAGAGTTAATCAGTTCTGTATTTGCTGACATTTTCGTATCCTCCCCTATTCTGAACCCCTTTTTCTCATACTATTCCCTATCCCTTATTTCCTCCCTTTATTAACTTCCCTTTCTACTCCCTCCCTTATTTTTCCCCTCTTTTTGTTTTTAAAGGCCTCATGAATTCCCTCCCCCTTCTTCTCTCCTCCCTTTTTTTGACCTCCCCACTCCCCTGCTCCCCTTGGTTTATCCCTTCTGACTTTCTCAGAAGGGTTAGATAAGAGTTTTATGTCCCAATGGATAGTATACTACTCTTCCCTCTCTGGGTTGATTACACTGAGAGTAAGGTTTGATTATTACCTCTTAATGCTCTCTTCCTCTCCTTCTTATAATAGTATTTGTCCCCTCTCCTTCCCATGCGCTCTTTGTGTGTAATAGAATATCCTATTTTTCTTATTCACTCAGGTTTCTCTTGGTGTCCCCTACTATTCACCCCCCTCTTTCCCATCCCCCATGTCATCTTAGATTATTTAGTGTTCCACCCCCTCCCTGTGAATTATTCTTCTGATTACTATAATAGTGAATACTATAATATTGAATAGAGTTCACTACAGAGAATTATACATAGCATTTCTCCACATAGGAATACAGATAATTAGATCTTACTGAGGCCCTTAAAAAGGCAAATTTAAAAGTTATGAGTTTCTTTCTTTCCCCTCTGTTTCTTATTTACCTTTTCATGTTTCTCTTGTTTTTTGTGGTTGGATATCAAACTTTCCATTTAGCCCTGATTTTTTCTGTGCAAATACTTGGAATTCTTCAATTTTTTTGAATACCCATACTTTCCCCTGGAAATATATAGTCAATTTTGATGGGTAGTTGATCCGTGGTTGCAGGCCCAGCTCTCTTGCCTTTCTGAATATCGTATTCCAAGCCTTGCGGTCTTTTAGCGTGGAGGCTGCCAGATCCTGTGTGATCCTGATTGGTGCTCAAATTGTCTCTTCTAGACTGGTTTTCTTGGTCTGTCACTTTCTCATTGAGATATTTCATGTTTCCTTCTATTTTTTCAGTCTTTTGACTTTGTTTTATTTGTTCTTGTTGTCTTGAGAGATCATTAGCTTCTAATTGCTCAACTCTAGCCTTTAGGGACTGGTTTTTGGCTATAATCTTTCAGTTTTCGGCTATGATATTTTGGTTTTCCTTTTCAATCTGGCCATTTCTGGTGTTCAATTTGCTTATCAGTTCATTTGATTTCTGAGCCTCACTTTCCAATTGCAAGATTCTACCTTTTAAACTGTTATTTTCTTGCCAGATCTCTTCCATCTTCCTCAAAATCTCAGTTTTGAACTCTTCCATAGCTTGTGACCCGTTTTCCTTATTTGAGGAGGGTCTGAGTGCTTGTTTGTTCTCCTCCTCTGTTTGCTCGGTTGTCTGGATCTTCTCTGTGTAAAAATTGTCGAGTGTTAAAGACTTCTTTTTCTTGTTGTTAATCTTTCTCTCTCTTCTGAACTTCCTGAGTCTGGGTAGCCATCATTAGCCCAGCAGCTTCTCAGCTTTATCCTTGAGCTCAGTGACTGTCTGCGGCTCCTAAGGTCTGGTTTTTTCCAAGGTCAAGTCCCCTGGTGCACCCCCTTGCTTGATCCTTTGCCAGAGGTTTCTTTACAAGTCTCAGGGCGCTGCTTCCACAGTCATACACCCGTCTGCACTGGTTCCCCACTCAGGGTTTCAGAGCCTTAGCTAGCGGCTGTGTCTGCCTCCACCCACGCCTCCACTGCTCCCGCGCTCAGAGTTCATGTGCGTTCTTTAGCTTTTTGGGGACCTAAATCTTGCTGCTCTCAGGAACAGGCCCTGGAGCTGCCAATGACTTGATGGGTGCCCCAAACTTGCTCTATTTCTTTTTAGCTGGCTTCGGAGCTATAGGTGGTATGTGTGGAGGGGGTTGGAAGGGGGTGGTTGCTCAGCAGGCGATTTAGTGAGAGCTGTTTCATCCCTTTATAGCATGGAAATGTCCTGATTCCATGTACCTTCCACACTGCACCCTGTTGTGGGGTTCCTCCGTTCGTCTGGACTTGTTTTTATGTCCCCTTGAGGAGTCTTGTGTGTTTCGGTCAGGAGAGGTTAAGAGCTGCTTTTACTCTGCTGCCATCTTAACCCGGAACCAAAATATTTTTTTCCTTATTACCTAGTAGATTGAACTATGTGACTTGCTCTACTTCTTTTGTTTACTTTCTTTCCATGGTGCGTCTAGACAAGCGTATAGAACTGATTTGGAATTTCTTCATCTCCTCAAAAGTAGAAAATGGCAAAAGTAAAGAATATGACACACAGTCTATCCTTTCCAAAGCAAAATCTGAGAGTAAAGTTTCTGGAATTATAGTCCTTGAATATTTTCTTCTGCATTTATATCTTTTTTACCAAGAAAAGGTCAGAGATTGCTGAAGCTGAAAATGGATGTTTCTAAACTTGGGAGTTTATATGAATAATGAATATCTATGCATATTGATATGAATATGAAAACTATGAATAATCCTCGGTTCTAAGCTCCTCAAAGATCAAGAGCTTCTGAGTTCAATAGTTGGGGACTGAATTCAAAGAGAGAAAATATTTCCTAACAGCATATTTTTCAGAGGTGAAGAGGGAAATTCCATAAAACATCTTGATATTGCTAAAAGACTAGAGTCATGTCATGTGGACACTAGAGTTATGGATTCTTTTTTTTTTAATTCCATACTCCACGTCTGAAATAAATGGGGAGTATCTGTTCATAATTTTAATAATATTACCTTCTCAAGGGAGACTAAGGAATGCAATGGACTCCTTGAATATATGGTAGTATATTGTATATTTTACTGGGGCTAGGGTAATTTAACTTCAGAAGTCCATGGAGTATTTGACTGGTCCTAAAAACTGGCAGTATTAAAAGCTCAATCTATTTAGAATTGGTGTTCCAAAGGTTTAGCAGAATGCCAACTCCCCACTCAGAGCTAAAATAATGACAATTGTCTCCATAAACCAAGTATAACCAAGAAGCCTAATAGAGTAATAAGCTAATACTGACTCAGCACTCCTTCCTCCCATTAAATCCCCCTATTCTAGCAAGATACACAACCAACTCATATTCTAAGAGATCCACTGAATATTGTCTTTCTGGTTATGGAATTATCTGTCAACCAGTCTGTCTCTATCTTTCTCCACCATTCTGGGGCAATACACAACCAACATCAATTCTGTCTACTGTGTTGGGGAGCACAGTAAATCATAAATGAAGGCTGAAGTGTGTTCTGCCTAGGATGGAGACAAGCTATAGCTCATTGCATCAAAAAAAAAAAAAAAAGAAAGAAAAAAGGACACTAGATCAAGATTCAAGTTTATGTGTAGCTGTATTAGACATGTAGGAAAGGAGACTGGAATATAGCTAGGAATGTTTTTCTACCCCAACAACTTCAAAAAAGTTATTTGAGGCAGGAACTAAGATGAGAGGAAAATAAATTCCATTACAAGGAGACTGAGATAGCTTTTATATCTATTCCCTTATGTGGAGTTGTTATCAAAGGGGAAGGAGTCAGAAAATGAATGAGCAAGGGTGAGGCAGAGACAGAAGGGAGAGAGAGACTAAAACCAATAAAGAGCATGGGAGGAGGAAAATTTAGTCACAATCCTAGAGAATAAGTATATTAAGAAAACATGTAAAATATGAAAATAGAAGGGAATATGGATTAGAGATAATACAGATAAATGTAAAAACATCGTTTTTCCTAACTTTAAGTGAAGAAAAACAATAAGTTCTGGGAACTCAAACAAAAGTCATAGATCTGGGGCATCTAAATGGCTCAATGGATAGAGAGCCAGGCCTGGGGATAGGAGGTCCTTGGTTAAAATCTGTTCTCAGGAACTTCCTAGCTTTGTGACCCTTGGTAAGTCATTTAAACTCAGTTGTATGGTCTTTGCTGCTCTTCAACCTTAAAAGTGATATTTATATTGATTATAATACAGAAGGTAAGGATTTAAAAAAGGAGAACCAAATGGAGATTTAAAATGAAATCCAAAATAATACTTGGTTGAAGGAAAAATGATACAAATAATTCTTAATTACGTAAAAGACTGATAACAAAAAAAAATCCCCAAATTTTTGGTCCTTGGATTAACCAGGTCTCTGAGGAAAAATTATATTGTTAAATCATATATTAAGAAATCAGGAAAAGAGAGGATTAATGAAGAAAGGATGTGTTTTAAAATTATAAAGCCAACAAACAACTAAAACTAAACACAAAATAAGTACAAAAGGGAAACTATTAAAATTAGAGGAGAAACAAATATTTAAAAGCATAAAATACTAGCAAAATGACAAATTAAACTTAAAGTAAGTTGTTGGAAAAGACAAAATTGATAAACATTTAGTCAATCTATAGAAAAAAAAGAATTGACAAAATAAATGATACAGGCAAAATCACAACAAAACAATAAGAAATTTAAATAGAACAGTAGAAAGAAATTTGTATCTTCAAATATAAACATTTCCAAATTAACATTAGATTAAATAGGTATCTTTAGTAGTTCAATATAATATTCAATAGATCTACCTGTGTAGGAATAAGAAAATAAAACAGAAGTAAACCTTTTGTTGATGATTTATTAACAGGAAAATTCTATCATACTTTTAACAATTTGTAGAGAGTATAATACTAATTATCAAAAACTAAAAAAATAAAGCATGATCCTATACTCTTTTTATGAAACAGAAATAGTGCTAACACATAAAACGGGAAAGATAAAACAAAGAACTATAGACTTATATCATTAAAAATATTTTCAAAAATGTTAAACCAAAAATTTCAAGAATACAGCAATTCACTCAAGAAACAATCCATTATGACCAAACTAGATTTATAATATATATATATATACATATATATATATATAACAAAATAAGCATAGTTTTAAGGCAGTGATGGGCAACCTTTTGAGCTTGGTTTGTCAAAATTCAGCAAAACAATTGAGCATAACTCAGGTGGTATGTCACTTCAAGAAAAATATCATAATTTCATGACATATATATAGTTTAAATAACAAAAATATATAATTGTAATATATAACTATATTAAACCAAAAGCTAATTAACTTACCAGCTTAGTGACAGTTGTTTTTGCCTATAGACCTCCAGCACAGAGTGTCTACATTACACTACAGCAAATGTTTCATCCTTGGTATGTAACCCCATACTTCTCTGTATGCGGCCACATATAATAGCAAATGGCTACACGTGTCAGTATTGACATGTGTGTCATAGGTTTGCCATCAGGGTTTTAGGGCAACAAAAAATATAATTGCTCATAATAAAAAAAAAAAAAGATTCAAGACCACGCATGAAATTAACTTAAAACATGTGTCTGGAAGGTGAGGGTAGGAATGGAACTTTAACAAGGTACAAATGTGCTAAAAACCCAAAAAGGAGCAGGTATAGAAGTTTAAACATCTTAAAAGTAATATCTAGAAGTAAAATCCAAACATCATTTATAATGAGGATCTAATGAAGCTTTCCCAATAAATGTGGGGATAAAACAAGGCTATTCACTCTCACCTTTTTTTATTTGATGAACTTCTAGAAAATTTAGTAATGACAATGACAAGATGAATAATTAAAAGAAATAAAGGTAGAAAATGGTACATGAAAAGATTCCTATTTAAAGATAATATGATGGTTAGAAGAACATAGGGATGCAGCAAAGAAGCTGAGACAATATTTTTAGTATGATTGCAGGTTATAATGAATCCATAAACATTGACAGTATTTCTATATGATAATAAAATCTAAAAAATTTTTGAAATTCAAATTTTATTCAAAATGCAAAATATTTGGAGATCAATAAACTAAAACACACAAAACAATTTGATATATTGAATTATAATAGAATTGAAATAGAATTTTTAAAGAAATAAAAAAAAACAAGAACCATCTTTAATAGGCATAGGATTATTTAATAATCATGGCTGGGACAAACTAATAAAATTAAAAGTGACTACTACCAGAGGAAACTTGTACTTTTCATACCATGCCAATCAAATTGACAAAGAGAAAATACATATTGAATAGAATTTTTTAAAATCCATTTGAAATAACAAAAAATTAGAATAACAAAGGGAATTATGAAAATGCAAGAATAAAGAAGGAATAACAATTCTTGACCTCAAATTATATTATAAGGAAGTAGACATCAAAACCACTTGATACTGGCTTTAAAAACAGAGGTAACACAGTGAAACATACCAGAAAATCAGAAACAATGAAACAGTAACAGTGGTTAATAAATCAAAAAACATAAAACTATTTTAAAAGGAACTCCCTCTTTGATAAGAGCTGCTTAGAAAAGTGATGTGCAGTTAGTCAGAAAATAGATTTAGATGAGTAACTTATACATATATCTAAAATAAATTCAAAATGGATATATAACATTAATGATAAAGGTCATAACATTAGAAAATAAGTAGAGAATCAGATCATATATCTTTCATAGCTAGGTAAGAGAAATATTCTTAATAAAAATAGAGTAATTATAAAAGATAAAATATTTAATGTTGACTATACAAAATTGAAAAAAAATTGTACAAACATAATTAATTCACCTATGATAAAAGACGAAGAAGTAAAATTATACAAAAATATTTGTATCGCATTTTCAGATAAGATGTTTTTATTCAAGATTAGTGAACGAATAGACCAAGATACATAAATAGATAGTTAAATACATACATGTATACATAGAGAGATATCTGAATTTGTTCATATCCTTTGACCATTTAAAGATTTGGGAATGGTTATACATTGAAAAACAGATATGCATTGAAAGATTGGTCTATTAATAAATATGAGAAGAAAATAAACAAGCATATATTAAATTCCTACTATGTTCCAGACACTGTGCTAAACACAGTGTCTCAAATGTCTCAAATATTGTCTCATTTTATTCTTGCAAAATTCCCAGGAAATAGGGGCTATTGTTATCCCTATTGTGCAATTGAGAAAACTGAAGGATCACAGAGCTCATAAATTTCTGAGACTGACCCATCCACTGAACCACTCAGATTCTTTACAGATAGAAAGATGATAGAGGAGAAAAATGGTAATGATCAGACCAAAAGGTTAGTGAACAAATGGTCAAAGGATATGGACAAATATCATATTAAACATATGCATATGTATACATATATATCAATACAGTTAAATGAGAATACACACACACACACACACACACACACACACACACATATGTTTGGATTTTCTTACATTTATGTTTCTCTCTGTCTGTCTGTCTCAACCAAAAATCATTCTCTAATCAATAAGACCTGTGAACTATAAGACCCATATGGAATAATTTTCCACATCATTAAAAGTAATAGAAATGTTAATAAAAATCACTCTGAAATTTCACCTCACACCCATCAAATTGGTGAACATGACCAAAAAAAGGAATAGAATATGATAGAAGTACTGTGAGAATACATACATATTAATGTATTGTTGGTTGGGCTGAAAATTGGAACGAATATTTTGAAAACTAAGAATTATTCATGTTGATTCACTAAAGCAACTATATTATTTGACCTTCAGATTCCACTACTAAGCATTTGTCTAAGAAATCATTAATAAGAAGAAAGAAGAAAGCTGTGACATGCATTAAAATATTTATAGAAACTTTCGTTATGTTAGAAAATAACTGGAAACTAAGTAAATGCCTATTGATTGGGGGGGAATTGTGTTATATAAATGCAATGGAATTATTCTGCCATAAGAAATGATAAATATGATGAATATGGAGAAGCATGAAAAGACTTATATGAACAGATCCAAAGTACAACAAACAGATACATAAAAATTTACAACTACAACAGTTTAAATGAAAAGAACAATAGTCACAAAACAATATAAAAAAATTACAATATTTCAAAGAACAAGCTTACAGAGACAAAGACAGTATAAGATAAGATACTATCCTCCATTCCTTTGCAAAAGTGTGAGATCCAATAGTAAGGGGAAATGCATGTATTTTATATTATGTTGATGTACGATTGATCAATTCTGATAATTTCTCTATTTTTAAATTTTTATGGGTGTCTAAGAATGGGAAGAAAAATAAGGAAAAGAGAAAAGCAGTCAATATAAAAACCAAAAATAGCAATAAAGTTTATTTTTTGAAATGAAAATTATATTTATAAGAACAAGATGGACCATGATTATAATCACAGCTAAGAAAAAGAATGGCTGCCTGCTAGCCTCAAGAATCTGTATTTTATGATTTGAACATGAGAACAGATTTACAATGATCTCCCTAACCTGTGTTTTGTTCTAGTCATGCAGAAAATGCTAGATTAACATTTCCTGGCTGTGACATCTGACAACCCTGGGCATACAACCAGATTGATCTTTTAGTCAAAAGAAGAGATAATCCTGAGGTTAAAAAAGACACATATTGCACGATCCCTAATATAGTTACTATGCATCTATTAAATAGGAAACACAGTAAACCCTATATATGGTTATAATGATAGAAAATTGGAATTCACTGAGAAATTCAGATCAGTCCCTTCTTTAGATGAATAAAAACTTCCTAACCAGAACTATTCAAAAATGTAATTGATTGCCTTGAGAGGTTGTGGGTTTGCCCTTGCTGAAGTTCTTTAAAAAATATGAAATAATTATTTGCTAGAAAAGCTGAGGGCCACTTCTTTTTCAGGTAAGAAATGGCACTGAGGACATGTCTGGTTCTGAAATTCTGAGATCTTCACTATTAGTGAAATTGTAATTAACTTCCTTTGAAGTCTGTTGTGAGGAAAAGAGTTTGAGGATATGTCTTCTGGGATAAAAAAATGGATTCAAAAGAGTTAAAATTGTAATTCTTATTGAAGGACAATTTGGAGATCATTTTAAGGGCACAATAGGAAATATTTAGAAAAGTGAAAAAGAATGTTACTTTATACTTTTGGAACTCTTTTTTAAAAAAGTTAACCAATAAAGAAAACAATAAATGAGGGGAAAGCTATAGGGAAGCTGGATCCAGAAAAGGAATTTTTCATTTTTTTATGATTTTATTTCAAATATAACTAGTTTCTTCTGTAATTATATATATATGTAAATATACATATATATATATATAATTTCTACTTTTAAAAAAATATTCTGAGGAGTCCTTAGACTACCAGACTACCAGAAGGGTCAATGACACAAAAATGTTTAAAGACTCCTTTTGTAATGGCAAATTTCCTTATATCAAACTAAAATTTATCTTTTGATAATTTCTCCTCATTATTTTTAGTTCTGCCTTTGTTTATAAATAGAATCAGTTTAATATCTCTTTCATGTAATAGACTTTTTAACTATTTGAAGGCAGCTATCTTGTCATCCCCCCCCCAGTCTCCATATGTCTCCAGGGTAAACATCCCTAGTTTCTTTAACCAAGCTCCAAGTTGGCAGGATTGTAAGGCCATTCACCTTCTAGCATATTCCTTTCAGTATGCTCACCAGCATATCAATGCCCTTTCTTAAATTAGGTGCTCAGAACTGAACTGAAGACCCCAGATGCAGTCTGATTAAGGCTGAATATAGCAGGAATACAAAAGAAAGGCCAAGTGTTGAAGCAATTTGGCCCTGTTTCTTTCCTCTTGCTCAGTGCTTGTCCAATATCTTTTTTCCAGGTTCACTGCCTGATCAACTTATATGTATTGACATAATATTATCCATAAAATATTTGTTACAATTATAATAACTCATTCTTCATATTCTTTTTCTCTTGTGTAGAGTTCTAGGATAATGATTTTTTAATGACCATAAATTCCTTTGAGGTGTTGCTGTCTTAACCTGGATTTCAATGAAATCAGAATAATTCCATCCACAAAATGGGGAAACTGAAGAGTCTTAAAATTTATTTCCTTCCTTCCTTCCTTCCTTCCTTCCTTCCTTCTTTCTTTCTTTCTTTCTTTCATTTGTTTTTCCTTTCCTTTCCTTTCCTTCCTTCCTTCCTTCCTTCCTTCTTTCTTTCTTTCTTTCATTTGTTTTTCCTTTCCTT
>NC_058130.1:584966566-584991468 GCF_016433145.1 Gracilinanus agilis
TTCCTTCCTTCCTTCCTTCCTTCCTTCCTTCCTTCCTTCCTTCCTTCCTTTCCTTCTCTCTCATATCTCTTCAAGATTTTGAAATTCTTCTATGTGAATGAAAGCAAGAGGGACTAGATTTTTTCTGCTTAGGACCAGAGGTCATAACTAAGAAGTATTTGAGGAGGGAGATTAAATTTTGTAAAAAGGAAAATTTTGTAAGGAAAAGTTTCCTAAGAATTAACATCATTATATCAAAAACAACAATAATAATTAGCATTTATATAGAGCATTGAAGTTTATACAGCAACATGCTTTACAAGTATTATCTCATTTTGTCCTCACGCTAACCATGGGAGGTAGATGCTATAATTATCCCTATTTTGTAGTTGAGGAAATTGAGGAAAAGTGATTGAATGGCTTTCTCATACTTGCAGAGCTAAATGGAACTTAAAGAAACTTAGGGAGATAAATAGGGAGAAGAGAGAAAGGAGAGAACGCTCATCACCTCTGGTCCATACTGTACCATTGTAATCATCTGCTAATTGGTCTCTCCACCTCAGGTCACTCCCTCTCCAATTCATCTACTACAACACCTCCAAAATGATTTTCTTAAAGCACAGGTCTGACCATGTCACTGCCCAGCTCAATAAGTGCCAGGGACTCGTGGACTGCTTCTGTAAAGTACAAACACCTCTCTTCCACATTTAAAATTCTTCAAAACTTGAGTCCATACTACATTTCTGGACATCTTATGTGACTATCCCTCACCAACTCTATGGTTCGGTTTAAGAGATCTGTTGAATCTCCCTTTCATTTCTTAGGCTGCCACCCATGACTGGAATTCCCTGCTTCCACATAGCTCCCTCTTAGAAAAATGTTTCCTTTAAAGCTAAATTGAAGGAACAATTTATATATAAAAGCCTTCTCTTCTCCCTGCTAGGGGAAGCTAGTTGGCATAGTGGGTAGAGTGGTGGAGTTGGAGAAAGGAAGATTTGAGATCAAATCTAGATTCATTCACTTATTAGAGGTGTGAATTTGGGCAAGTGACTTAACCCTGTTTGCCTTAGTTTCCTCATCTTCAAAATATCTGAGAAAGGGAATGACAAATCACTCTGGTATCTTTTCTAAGAAAAGTCCAAAAGAGGCCATGAAGACACAAGTAATTGAATAAAGAAAAGAAATTCCCTCTAATTCTTTCTCCCTGAAAACTTACCTTGTATTTCTTTAATTTGAAATGCTTTGTAAACCTTAAAGTACTATACAAAAGCTTCTTTATTATTATTAACAGTCAGGATAGAATAACAAAAATAATAAACATATGTATGCATATTATGTTGTCATTCCAGATAAAACATAAAATGTTTCATTTTGTTTGTTTTGCAGTTATCCCAATGCCTGGCACATTTTTGTTATTCAGTATTTCAGTCATGTTTGAATGTGACACCTTTGTGACACCTAGTACTTTTGTCCATGGGGTTTGTTTGGCAATGATACTGGTACATAGTAGGAGATTAATAAATGTTTGACAGTTTGTCTTCCTCTAGCTTCAACACATTAATTACCAGACTTCTTCTCAAGACCAGTGCCTGAAAGGATATACTCCATGTTGGTCAGTAAGTGTCTGAAAACTCAATTTTCTAGGGTCTTATCTAACTAGAGTTTAATTGTTAGATTGCAGCTACCCATCCCAATGTGCTTCTTTCAGATAAAGCTTTATCCATCAAGACATATTTGAGTAGAAGGGTTTCTCTGGGAAGCAACTCCATGCCTAGCTGTAGATGTCTTCACAAAAACTGAAGTCATTGGTATAGTCCCTTTCTATGATCAGAGGTTGCCTTCAACTTTCATTTTTGCCATCACTTCTTTTTGTTTTCTTAGAACCTCTTGTGAAAGAAGGAAGGTGAATTGCCAGCTCATCCCTGAAGTAAAAGGTGACAGATTTGGTCTGATCTTGGCCATCATAGCTGCCCTCATTCCACTGACTTTGTGTCAAGCCTGCTCAATTATTGTTAGTTTGATTTGAAAAAAATTAAAATCAACATGTAATTGTGATTCATAGAGCAAAAGCAATCATTCTTAAAGAGTTAATCCTTAGAACACAATCATCACCATATTAATATTCGTAGAATTTGCAGTGGATAGATAGTAACTAGCATGACTTTTCTCTAATTTTATAACAAACATATCTAGAAACAAAAATCATATTTTTCTCAAATAAAAATATCAACTGGTGATAGCATCTATATATAAGTTCTCCAGGTATTTTCCCATATGTACAAAATGGCACCCTAAAAACATACTTTTTCATATGTTTTGATAAAGAGATTTAAAAATTAAACAAAGGAATTAATAAATAAATAGAAGATTAAATAAAGGAAAAGCTTACAATGGAAGTTTGGTTTATACATCCATAAATTCATATGCTCACATATTTCTATGCGTTATAGTTTGTTTAGATTGTGCATGTGACTCTGATGTCCATGCTGCATCATCACAAGGTAACATATAAGGTCTGAGTCACACAAATTAATGAAGCAAACCAGTTTCCCATGCAATGTAGTATTATTTGCACAACTCCAGCATCCTTCCTCCCAGTGTTCCCTAAATGCCTGCATGGTGGGTATGGTTAACAAGCCTCACCAGCTGGCATATCTGTACAGACATAATTGCACATGAATGGCAGGGGGAAAGCGGGAGTGGAGGAAGAAATAAAATAGATAACAAGCAAAGGGGAAAAGTAGCACTGTAAACAAGCAGCATATTTTTTTTTCTCTCCACAGAGTAAGCTTTTGTGACTGGAGGCAGTATCTGTGTACAGCTTGACTCCTAATCCATATCACAAACAGCTTCCAGATGCCTCGATCTCCAACTCTTTTCTGGCATTCCTGCCCTTCACAGATGCCTCTCTATGAGGGGGGTCTATAAGGAAAATTGGGTATATTTTACTAATCATTCATTTCCAATCGTCCTGAAGGGGAACTTTTATTAATAAACTCTTTTCATCTGTTTCTTTGATTAGGAAGAAGATAATCACTTTGTCATGTCAAGGCAGGGAAAAGATTGCTGGGGGTCATTTGGGGGATGTGTATGGTGTGTGCCCACGTGTAGGTATGTTGGGGAGGGGGTGGGAATCTCTCATTCCATTTTAACATGTGCTTGAGTGGAAGGAAACAAAAATGTAAAACAATGTGAACACTAAATGGTTCCAGTTGAGGCTGAGCGAAGGAGTATGGTTTGAATAGCAAACAGAGAATAGATTGGCCTTGTAAGGCAAGCAGAACTAATTCTTCTGATTCCAGCTACTTCACTGGCAGAAGCCATTTGAGCTAGACCTGCTTGCTCAGTGATTGGCAAGTATTCTCTACCAGAAGTGATGGGAAAGTCAGAGTGCTTCCTCTGGATTTAAAAGGTCACCAGGCATTCACTTCACAGTTGGAAAAAAAAAACAAAAACAATAGGCAAGGAAAGCCTGCTCATTACTAAAATTCCAATTTTAATAGAAAAGATCCATTTTTTTTGTTTTTATTGTTGAATACCCACCACTCAACATAGGGTATGGTACTTAAGATTTTTTGAATGGAAGTGTTCATCTGGTCTCTGCCTGAACATCTCCAATATTGGAGAATTTATTACAAACATCTTTAAACGGATATATATATATATAAACCAAGCAAGCAAACAAACAATAAATAAGCAACAAAATACATAAACAAATAAAGTAAATGAACATAAAGGAAAAGTTCATTGGAGGAGCAGGAGAAGAGTAGATTTGGAATGGGTTTGGTTTACTGCATATCATTAGTTTGTGAGCTCCTCGAAGGGCAAGCACTATCTATTCCCCCTTTTCATATCCTCCACCTTTAGCACAGTCTGACACACATAGTAGGTGCTTAATAAATGTTCATTGATTGATTAATAATGCTCCAGAGGAGAGTACTTGTACACTGTGGAACCTCTGTGAATGAAAGGATAACTACTTTTAATTAGCTTTATTCACTATATATTAGGATAATTCATTAATAAATGAACAAACAACAGTAAAAGCTAATACACATCATACAATATATACATACACATCATCTTAAGGTTTATGAAGCATTTTACATGCATTATCTTAGGTCATTTTAATGAATCAAATATTCAATCATCATAAATACAGGTTAATTGACCCCCACCCCAGCTATATACCTATTTGGACTATAGTGCTTTTAAGATGCTTTCTCTCTATTTGAGGAGACAGACTATGGACATAAGAAGCTAAATAATGATATAAGAAGTATCAGTATGCAGTACAGAATAAATAAAAGTGTACATATCTGATCATTAAGAGTTTCAGTTATTCATAGGAGACATCATCCCTCTGGACTGGACAGAAAAGTTAAGACTTAGGGACTTTGAAGAAAATATGTTAATAAAAGCATAGAAAACATTGTAGGCATAGAATCAGAAGTGGAAATACAAATTCTCATGACAGTAAGAAAAATGAATAGATCTCTTTGACAAGGACAGTAACAGGGGTGTAGGTTAGACAGACAAGTAAAAGTTATTTGTATATATTCTACATGCACATGAAGTTATATAATTGTTTTCTCTGTCAGAATATAAGAAACTTGACCTTGAATCTTTGCATTCCATCACTTAGTAAAGTGTTTTACACTCTACTAATACAAAAGGCATTTAAAAACACTTGTTGATTAAATGATTGGTTAATCAAAGAGCCTTCAGTAACCAAAAGAGGATTTTTACCTTGATGCCATATTCTCAGAGGAAAAAAGAAACAAGTGTCCCTGTACATAGTAGCTAATTGACTACATCTCATAAGTTCAACCACAAAGTTTTAGTGCCTAGGCAAATTTTCAGAATAATTCCCAAGATGTTCCATTATTTTTAAAGTACCTATGGTGCTGGGGTGTTCTATTTTTGGGTTGTAGTAAACTTGCCTTTTATTAAGGTCTTGTTTTTAGCTCAACACTTAGTGCACTATTCTTTCGTCATTTGTTAAAGGCTATTGATAACTTTGGGCAGCTAAGTGGCATACTGGATAGAGTGTTGGACCCGAATTTAGCAATATGGGTCTTTTTGACTTCAAACGCAGTTTAGACATTTAGTAGGTTCGTGACCCTGGATAAGTCATTTATCCTTAATTGTCATAGTTTCATCATTTATAAAGTGAGCTGGAGAAGGAAAGGGAAAACTATTCCAATATCTTTGACAAAAAAATCCCAAATGAAGTTTCAAAAAGTCAGACACAACTTAAAATAATTCAATAACAAAAACAATTGACTCTGTGAGAGACCTATTTTCCTTCTAGTCTGTAATAGTCTGTTTAGAGCAGTGTAGGTATTAATCCATTCTCCCAGCCCTAGTGTGGTCTTTAGTGGTTAGATTCAGTGTAGCCTCTTCCCATTATCCCTGACCCTCAATCATTATTAAAACCTGTATTTATAAATCTTTTTGTCCCTGTATTACCCTGTCACTTGTTTGTTTCACAGACTACCTGGGTAGGTGGATCAGTGTGGCAGTTAGGATCCAACTGTCACTCCTGTCAGCTGCCAAAACCATTCTTAAACTGTATTTCCCATCTTGTAAGGTCTCAACCTATTGCACAGTCCTGTCTCCTACTCACCTTTCCTCTGAACCCAGATAAAATATATGTTAACCCCAGTTTTTACCATAAGAATATATGTACACACACACACACACACACACACACACACACATATATATATATATATGAATGCTATGTCATTTGTTTATATATATATATATATATATATATATATATATAAACCCATTATCACTATTACTATTCCATAATCTACTATTCAATGGTAGTTATAACAATAAGAGAAGAGTAAAGTGAAAGAATTAGAATAAGCAAAGAGGAAATAAAACTATTACTCTTTGATATGATTGTATATCTAGAAATTACAAGATAATCAACCAAAAAAAGTAATTGAAACTATTATTCTTCTTTAGAAAAATTTCAGGACAGAAAATAAGACCAGAAAAACATTAGCATTTCTCTAAACTACCAATAAAACACCAAAGTAAGAGATAGAAAGAGAAATCTCATTTAAAATATCTGTAGACAATATAAGATATTTGGATTTCTACCCTCCAATATAGAGAAACTATATGATCATAAGTACAAAATACTTTTCATACAAATAAAATCAGTTTTTAAAAATTGGAAAAACATCAATAGCTCAAGGGTATTGACAACCCAATATAAAAAATTGACAATTCATCCTAAATTAACTTAATTATTCAGTGCCATACCAACTAGACTAGACAAAAATTACTTTATGAAGCTAGAAAAAATACTAAAATTCATCTGGAAGAAAAAAAGACCTAGAATATCAAGGGGAATAATGAAAAATATGAAGAAAGATGGTTGACTTGTACAAAAACTCAAACTATATTATAAAGGAGCAACTATCCAAACAATATTAACTAAGAAATAAAATGGAAGACAAATGGAAGATGTTAGTTAGGCATTCAACACACAATGGTAAATGACCATAGTAAACTAATGTTTGACTAACCCAAAGATGCAAGAAATCAGTATTTGAAAAAGAAATTGCTGGAACAAAAATTGAAAGCTGTATGGCAGAAAGTAGGCAGAGACCAACATCTCATGCCATATACCAAGATAAAATCAAAATGTATCAATGATTTAGAAATAAAGATTTATTCCATAAACAAATGAAGGGAGCAAAAAATACTTTACTTGTCAGACCTATGAAGTAGGAAAGAATTTAGGTCAAAAGAAGATATTTAGAACATTATGAAATATAAAATAAATAACTATATATAATTGACTACATTGAATTAAAAAGTTTCTGCACAAGCAAAAACAATGCAACCAATATAAAAAGTGAAAAAATAAATGGGGGAGGGGCAGGATTCTTTATAGAAAGCCTCTGACAAAGGTTTCATTTTGCAAATATAAAGATGTCTGAGTCAAATCTGCAAGAATACAAAGCATTTCCCAATTGACAAATGGACAAAAGATGTAGACAGTTAATTCTCAGATGAAAAAAATGCTCCAAATCGAGATATGTACATTAAAACTTCTTTAGCATCATCTCACACACATCAGACTGGCTAATATAATAACAGAAAAAAAACCAATGATAAATGTTAGAGGGAATTTGGAAAAAATAGGACACTAACACTGCTAGTGGAGCTGCAAACTGATAAAAGTATTCTGGAGAACAATCTGGAGAGCAAGCATGCCCAAAAGGCCACCTAACTATGCAGAGCCTTTGACCCATCAATGCCTCTACTAGGTCTGTATCCAAAATAGATTAAATGTAAGGGAAAAAGAACTTACGTGTACAGAAATGTCTATAGAAGCTCTTTTTGTAGTGTCATTGAACTATAACCTGAAGAGATATCTACCAATTGAGGAATGGCTGAACAAGTTGTGGTATATGCTTGTTATAGAATATTATTGCACTGTAATAAATAGCAAACAAGAGGAGCACAAAAAAGTCATCTGAAAATACTTATATAAAGGGATGCAAAGTGAAGTGAGCAGAACTGGAGAATGTTGTACATAGTAACAACAATAATATATGATGTTCAACTATGAATGACAACTATTATCAATAAAGCAAGGATTCAGGACAACTCCAAAAGACATGATAAAAATGATATCCACAATATAAAAGGAAAAGATGGAGTATGAATGCAAATTTAAACATACCATTCCTTTCTTTATTTCTTTCATGACTTTTTTCTGCAGTGAACACAATATGTATCTTCTTTCTTTACATGATGAACATGGAAATATGAATTATATGATAATATATGTACAACCTATATCATGTTACTTACCTTATTGAGGAAGGAATATTGTTGGATGGAGAGAAAGAACATGGATAGCAAAGTAAAATTAATATTAAAAAGATATATTGATAAATAACCCAGAAAAAATAAAATTTATTATAATTTTAAAAGAAGAACTGATAAACTGTAAACAATGTATTCCTTCTTTCAGTATAAATACTAACATTTTATACACACACAAATGCTTACCTGTTGCTTATTTACTTTATCATCATCATCTTATATAAAGAGATCTTCTTAAGCTAAAGATCTTGAAGTTCGACAAAGGAATATATAAGAATCTTTCTAAGATTTCGATTTTGTTGTAGTTTATCATTGAAAGAGAAAAAGAAAGAAACACACAATGATAGACAGAGATGGAGGGAGACACAGAAAGACAGATTTAGAGAAAGGTAAAGATGGAGATGGAGATAACCAAAAAAATACAAATACTGAGAAAAAGAAACACACAGAGAGAAAGTTAGTATACAGTTTTGTCATGAAAATGTTTCTCATCATTTTTTAAAGATGGTTTTCTCTCACTCCTATTTCAGTCTCATGATAAAAGGACTTGGTAGAGGAAGCTTTGGTGATCAGTTAGATCACTGCCTTTAATGTTCAGATTTGAGGATTATCTTTTGACATCATGTGCCTCAACAGCAGCTTGTCTTCAATTAATTCAAAAGATGATTAGAAATTCATTTTTGAATCAATTAGAATAGACATAGTGAAGAGAATGGAGGAAGTATAGAAGGATGAATAAATTATCTTTTGAATGATTTTATTGTAAAATTTTAGTACTAAAAATGTACTAGAAATTAAGTCCAAAAATTTACCTGTGTAAGTATCATCAATGTCACTGGTCGTGGGAGCTTGGGGAAGTTGCCTCTCTGGGGTTCAGTTTCCTTATCTGAAAAAGGAAGGGATAATCTAGATGGCTTTTAGGTTTTCTGGAAGCTCTTAATATATGGTCTTATGAACTAAGGATCATTTTCCAGATGAGACAACTAACAGCAGAGCAGTTAAAAAGCCTTGCATACTATCAAGGAAAGAGGCAAAATACTACCATCATTCATGGAATCATGATTTCTCAGTCCACTGATCTTTATAGATTCTTCACTATAAAAAGAATGTTTTTTGATACTTTTCTTATATTTAGATCACATTTCAGTGATATAATCGGTTGACCCCCCCAATAGAACTCTAACTTTTAACAGTATTACAATGAAGCAAGAGAAATCAATATATTAGCCACACTCTACATCTATACTCTACCACTTTTTCCCAAGAGGATGAAGACTTTCTTGTCAGTACCCAAAGTCATGTCAATCTCAGAGATAGTAATTTAATATTTAGAGGCTCTGAATAGTTGGGTGAGGGTTTAATTACAAAAGTTATTAAATCTTCTTTAATACTGATTTGACTCTCTACCTCCTAATGTTGGTCTCACTTCAATTCATGTGTCATGAGGTAATTTTGTATTGCATATTGAATCTGCATATATTTCAAAATGATGTCAACTTCAAAGCTTTACAGCAATCTTTAGTTCAAGAGTTTACTTGGAGGAGAAATGACTTGAACATAGTCAAATTTCCCTAAAGAAAAATGGTGTGATTAAAAATTATTCAGGGGGCAGCTGGGTAGCTCAGTGGAGTGAGAGTCAGGCCTAGAGACAGGAGGTCCTAGGTTCAAGCCCGGCCTCAGCCACTTCCCAGCTGTGTGACCCTGGGCAAGTCACTTGACCCCCATTGCCCACCCTTACCAATCTTCCACCTATGAGACAATACACCGAAGTACAAGGGTTTAAAAAAATTATTCAAACTTAAATTTTAAGGAAAACATTTTTAACTAAAAAGTTAGACAATATTTCCTTTATCTTCATTTTTTCTTTTTTTCTGAAAGGGTTTTTATGGAGGATTATAGTAAAAATAGAAAATTATCTTCTGTGGTACTGTGGAGTGCTCTGACCTAAAGTCAGGAAGATGTGTTCAAATTTTACCTCAGACACTTTCTAGCTGTGTGACCCTATGTTAAAAAAAATAACCTCTATTTGACTAAGTTTTCTCATATGTAAAATAGGGATATTAGTAGCATTTATTTCCAAAGTTGTCTTGAAGATCAAATAAGATAATTGTAAAGCACTGCAATGTAGTATAGTACAGACTATATCAATGTTAACAATTATTATCTAGATTTACATAAATATGATCAAATCCTTCAGTTAGATGTGGTATGTTTTGGTTTCGATTTTTATCAGATCTGAGATTTCATCCATGTTGGGAGTTCTCAGTGACAAATTTCTTCTATAAAAGCAAATCAGGACCTTTAGTAATTTTGCAACATAATTGTAGCTATGCAACAATTTTTCTATGCTGAACTAATGCTTTAAAGATGGAATCAGGAAACATTTGCTTTATCCATTTTCATACTGCCTTTCTCTGATTTGTTCAAATCCATGTACTCCCAATGGATACTCAAACATTCCATACCTCTTCCATGATAAATATAATGACTTGAAAGATGATGTCTACCAATAACCTTTGAATGAGCACAAAATGAAATTCAGAATACCTTTCAAACACACTTAATTTGGTTATAAAAGTGGAATAATGATGTAACTTAGAAAACAGTGGATTTTTCATGTTCCAAATGTGGAAAACTTTCCTATATGTAGATAGTTAGGTCCTAAATATTTCCCTAATTGCTAGTTACTCAAGTGAAAGGGTTATCATTGACCAAAATGACCCTAAATGGTATTCAAGACCAAGAAATGCATTAACTCCAACTTCAATTTAACAGAATAAGAAAAAATAATCCTTGCTCAAAAAGGAATTCATTCTGTTACCTAGGCCATCAAAAGAAATTCTCCAAAACCTTAATGTGTAATATATACCTTCTATTGGATTTATTATTTTATTCTTTCTTCTCATATTTGTGGTAAACATGTTTTTTATTAATGATGACCTTCTTTAAAATTGAATAAACACATTTTTTGTTTCTCCAAATTGAACAGGATCTAGTCACAGGAATATGGCCATGTTATGTGCAAATGATAAGTTTTCTACATATGAAAAAGTAGCAAACATACAAGTAATCCCATATTTTTAAACACACATTGCAAACAACGTATACATAGAAGTGGCTTTTTTTTATTTGCTCCATAGAATCCTGATTATTTGCATCACAAATTTAAAACTAAAAGAGAAATTAAGGGTTACCTAGTACAACCCCTTCATTGGTGGAAAATTAGACTGAAGGATTAAATTGTTTGCTCAAGTGGAAGAACTGAGAACCAAACCTAGGCCCTTTAATTCCAAATATGAGTTCCTTTCCACTACACAATGCTGCCACTTCTGTCCATAAATGTATTATATTTTTTCTTTGTTTTGTTTTTCCTGAAAATTTAGTTATTATTTCTTTCACTCCTGCCATTAGTAAAATGCTGAATGAAATTCAGGAACTCTCTAGGAACATAGACAGATCTCTTTGTTCCTTGACTATCAATCTCTTTCCAAATCAACCTGAATTCATTAATCACTGCCTTTGTGGTTTGTTGTTCACATAGTTCAGATATTGCCTAATTAAGCTATCCTTTAGCTCACATCTCTTCTTAACCACAAATACATTTGGAGGGGTTTCATTAAATCTTTGCTGAAATTAAGATATTGTACATCCACTAAATTTCTTAGTGTGGTCCACCTAATATTCCTATCACAAACAGAAAATAGTTTTATTGTTCATGATTTGTTTTTGATTAATCATTGAACTTGTATTATCGCATAGTTTTCTGATAAACCCTTGTTATCAAAATAGTTTGTCTATGAAATATGTTTGTTTCACAGTTTTTTTCTTTTTATAATTTCTGGCAGATTTTTCTGAAGCCCAAGGGCTTGAAAAAATTTGTCTTATTCTCCCTTTTAAAACTCAAGACAGCAATTGCTTCCTTTTAGTCCTTTGTCACCTTTCTCTTTCTCCACAATTCTTCAAAGATCACTGACTGTGGTTCAGCAATTAGAACCCTCAGTTCTTTCAGGATACAGAGACATAGTTAATCAAGGTTAGGTTTCATGAACTCAGTGTGGGTTGCTAGGTACTCTTAATATCTCCTCATTTATCTTGGGTTTCAATTCCCTGTTAACCAATTTTTGTCCTATACATTCTAGTTATTGGATTATTCTCCTTAGTAGAGAAAACAGAAAGACAATAGGAAAGAAATGCCACACATAATCTGACATATATCCAAGACTTTGAAAAGTCAGTTTTTGAAGAGTTCATAAAAATAATACAAAATATTCCATGGCTAAATGTTCTACATAAAAGTAAATTCAAGGGAAATAGATTTTCTGCCTCCTTTCAATTATCTATTATCATTGATATATCAACCTAAGCAAAGGCCAAACCTTTTATTTTAAGTTAATTTTATTTTTTGTATAGCTTCAAAAGTCAATTTCTTACCTTTAGCTTTCATTGAATATCTCATCTCAATCATTATATATAGAAGCATTCCTGACAAAGTTTTTATTTAATTATATCACCCCTTTTTGTAATTATCTTGGTACAACTATGCCATCCAGATTATATTTTGTTTACCACCAACTTGTTTTATCTTCTGCTGGGGGGGGAAAGGGGGATTACCAGCAGTCCAGTTCCCCTTGGGGGCAGGACAATTAAGCGAAAACAGAGTGAGAAGAGCCAGAGACCCAGTAGGTTTGCAGTGGCTGATCTGAAGTGGTATCTGCTGATTATAATTTTTATATGAGTTTTCTCAAGATTACATCAAGGTTGGCATGAATTCCATTCCCACTATACATCTTATCTTTGGAGACAATGTGTTAGGTGTGTTTGATGTATCTCTTGGGCTACAGTGGTGAGAACATACAGGCCTTTTCATTGGAGACAATTTCTTCATATTTCATTCATTGTTCTTTTATATTAAATTCCTACAATCTTCCTTATAATAACCCTGCCTAAATAATATTTTGCCATGACCCCTAATAGGTCATGCTTTCTACAAGTTCCAAAATTATAGTATGAGAATCGTACCTTCAGAAAAGCACTTTGGAGTATACCTCCATCCTGGAGCACTCCCTTTTTCCTTCTGAATTTAGTACTTTCTCTTCTCCAACAGGAGCATACCTTCCTGATGGAGAATGACTTTTTCTGCTGAATAGTCCATTGTCTCTCTACTCCCCAAATCTAGTGCTGCCCTTTCAAAAGTTACACTATATTTTAGTTTGTATGCTTGAGTTGTAAGCTGGGTCTTTTATTCCTCTTTCCCATTTCCCCTCTTCTTTATTGATTGCAATAAAACTTCACATTGAACTGATAAACATTGTTTTACTTATTATTTTCAGCATCTAAACTCACTGAGAAATTGATTGTTTTCCTCAACTTCTCTGACTGACCCATGGAGTTTTCCTTTGACATACATTGGGTAGCCAGACAAGGATTAAACCTACTAACAAAGACACCTACACTTGGGGACTTTGGTGCTCTGAACTAAGTTACAGAGAACAGGGGTCAATAGAGGACCCTTAGTGCTCCCAGGAAGGACTACTTTATTCTAGAGAACTGTCACTAACAAATGGCTTGGCAAAAAGAGTCACAAAGTACACGGTTTCATTTGTTACTGAAATATGACCTTAGAGGATAGAGAGAGGACTAGCTATTGGAGGTGGGAGAGGGGATACAAATGTTTGGCTCAGCTTCTGAAGTGAGTATTTTAACTAATCAGTTAAAGAACTATAAAATAATTGCCCCTAAGCAGAGAGGGCCTGATGGGTTATGTAACAAAAATTTATAGTGGATCTAATCAGCACAGTTTCAAGATTTTTTACAGCATCATTTAGACATAAAATGTGTAGAAAATAATTTTGTGCATGGTGGGCATAGTCCAAAACTGAGACCTTGTAGGGTAAGATCAATGACAACAAAATAGTGTGATGAACTCATGAGAAAATGAGTGTCCAGTGAAGCTGGTTCACTAAAGAATCAAGATAGTATATGCCTGATAACCTGTGGAAAAAAATTGGTGTCAAGAGATTAGAGATTACTTAATGATAAAAAGAAAGAATATGTATTAGTATTTCAAGGTATAGAAACAAGTCATGACAACTGATTGTGATCAGATATGGGAATTTTTGACTTCATGAACATGGAAATGATGCATTTGGGATCATGGAAAGGTTAAGAGTATGACCATCTCTGTTGGAAGCTGAGGTAGGATGAAAGAGGTCATGGGAATTGAGTAATGTGAATGACTTTAAGATGTTTGAGAGAGTATTATTGTACAAAAGTCCCTTAGTATGAAAGTAGGATTTGGGGAAGAGGGAAAGATTGTGAACCAGGGATTGAAATAACTGAGGAAAACAGTGTCTTGGAGGTTAGTAAACAAGAATTATGAGAGTTTTGATTGGGTGACAGATATGGATTGAATGAAGAGGTGACTGAGGGGTAGTGATAGAGGAAGAGTTTGGGAAAAATGAGAAGAATGGAGTATTCCAGTTCCTCTACCTCTACTAGTGAGTTGGGGGAATGAGTGAACGTGACCCATGCTAAGAGGGATGCCTAGGGATTCCTTTTCTTCAAAGGTGAGCAGACTTTCAGTGAGAGTCAGAAGATGAAAGGAGTAAGAAAGATAAGATTTGAGATTAAAGCAAGTTTACTTCCTATTGAGCAGACATTCCAGATTGCAAATGCTAAAGTGTGAATAATCTTAGAATAGGGCATTAGAAAAGGAGGATTGATTTGAGGGAAAATGACCTTAAGGAAGTGGCTAGAGCATAGAGAATGCAGTGTCTAGGGGTTCAGGAAGTTTGTTAATAGTGGCTGGGAGGTGAATAATGTTTTCAAATCTAATTTTTTTCTTATTTTCCTGTAATTTAGCCTCACCTATATGCTTTTTTTCCACATCTCACATCTCTTCTAGGTAACAAATATCTACAAAATAAGATATCTTCTTTATACATATACACTTATGCTACCACTCACATACAATTCATTCTTTTAAAGAAGGTTTGTCCTTCCATTGTTGAATTCCAAATATTAGTCACATTCTACAAAGTCTTAGCTAAACCTATTAGGTTTCATTTACCTATTTTATTAAGATCTCTAGTTCATTTTATTTTTATTAATATTTTTCATAGTTTTGTTTAGAAACCTCAAGATTTAAATAAGAATTATCTCTTCCAGGACAATATATAGATAATATAGTCAAACCACAGATTAATATGGTAATTAATTGGCAGGGATTCTCTTTAAGAATATCTGTGAAGGTATAATTATTAGATTAGTTCATTGACCTGTTGATAATAAATGGACCTTATAATTTGGCAATAACTTTTGTTAGTTAACAGGAAAATTTTGGATCAGATAAAATGTTTAATATGATTTTATTTAAGATCTAACAATTGATATGTATCAATACAAAGGAAAAAATTAATATATAATCACATCATGTGAGAATTTATGTCATCATTACATGATTAATTCATTGGTATCTTACTTTTTGTACATTCCCCAAAAAAAGGACGTAAGGATTGCTGAGCATTCAACTTTATTTCTGCATCTACCATATCTTGGCTTCTCAGTTTAATGGTTTTATTTTCAGAGTATCTGTCCTGCTTCTTGGTCACATAGAGTGTGACCCTTAAAGTATTGAGTAAAAAATGGAATATGAGAGTAGTTAAGTTCAAATTGCATCATTTTTCTCTAATAGTATTTCATCTCTGTCTCAGATATTGGAGGTGCATTGATGAAATCCAGGTAAGCCATCTCCCACAAAATGTTATGAGAAAAAGTCTATTTGCCTTCATCACAGATTAGATACTGCACACAGCAATCAGAGAGGGCCCAATTCATCTAGGAAGCAAATCAAAGAGGGCAAGATTCCAGAACTTCTTCCCTCTCAAATCCATACTACTTGGGCTTGCTGTAATCAAAAAAGGGCTTAGTCCACCAGTGGAGCAGATTGAGGTGGGCATCTCGCCAGGTCAACATTCCATGTTGTGAACACACTAATTGGAACATTAAAACGGTTTAAAATTCTACCCCCACAGCTATCCATCCTTCATATTTTACCCTGTTTTCTCCTTATCCTGACTAGTTTTGTTTCTCTCCAGATCAACTCTAGATTATTAAACAGTTTTTCAATTCCTTTCTGTTATGCCACTTCACACCCTATTCATTTTTGAAAGCTATTTTTACCTCTTTGCCTACATAGAAAATTGTCTTTTCTCTGAGATAACCATGTTACTTATTACTATGAGTATCAACTATGTAAAAAAATAACACTTTTAGGGGCAGCTGGGTAGCTCAGTGGATTGAGAGTCAGGCCTAGAGATGAGAGGTCCAAGGTTCAAATATGGCCTCATGTGACCCTGGGCAAGTCACTTGACCCCCATTGCCTAGCCCTTACCACTCTTCTGCCTTGGAGCCAATACACAGCATTGACTCCAAGACGAAAGGTAAGGGTTTAAAATTTTTTTAAAAAACATACTTTTTGTCCGGGTTAAGATGGCGGCAGAGTAAAAAGCAGCTCTTAACCTCTCCTGACCGAAACATATAAGACTCCTCAAGGAGACATAAAAACAAACCCAGTCTAACAGAGGGACCCCACAACAGGGCGCAATGTGGAAGGTACATGGAATCGGGACATTTCCATGCTATAAAGGGGTGAAACAGCTCTCTCTAAATCACCTGCTGAGCAACCAACCCCCCACCCCCTCCACACACACCACCTATGGCACCAAAGCCAGCTAAAAAGAAATAGAGCAAGTTTGGGGCACCCATCGAGTCATTGGCAGCTCCAGGGCCTGTTCCTGAGAGCAGCAAGATTTAGGACCCCAAAAAGGTAAAGAACGAGCACAGACTCTGAGCACAGGCTCAGAGAGTGGGTGCAGGCAAAGGCGCGGGTGCAGGCAGAGGTGAGGGTGGAGGCAGACACAGGCACGCGCGTGAGCGTGAGGGTGAGTGAAGGCTCTAAAACCCTGAGTGGGGAACCAGCACAGACAGGTATACGACTGTGGAAGCAGCACCCTGAGAATTGTAAAGGAGCCACCAGGAGAAGACCAAGCAAGGGGGTCCACCAGGGGGCTTGACCTTGAGAAAAACCAGAACTCAGACCTCAGGACCCAAAAGACTGCAGACAGACCCTGAGCGCGAGGATAAAGCTGAGAAGCTGCTGGGATAACAATGGCTACCCAGAATCAGGAAGCTCAGACAAGAAAGATTAACAAGAAAAAGAAATCTTTAACACTTGACAACTTTTATACAGAGAAAATCCAGACAACCGAGCAAATAGAGGAGGAGAACAAACAAGCATCTGGACCCTCCCAAAATAATAATGAAAACTGGTCACAAGCTCTTGAAAAGTTCAAAACTGAGATGACGAGAAAAATGGAAAAGATTTCGTTAGAGAAATGGGAAATAGCTCAAAAAGAAATCAGGCAAGAAAATAACAGTTTAAAAGGCAGAATTTTGCAATTGGAAAGTGAGGCTCAGAAATCAAATGAACTGATAAGCAAAGTGAACACCAGAAATGACCAGATTGAAAAGGAAAACCAAAAGATCATAGCCGAAAACCAAAAGATCATAGCCAAAAACCAAAAGATCATAGCCGAAAACCAAAAGATTATAGCCAAAAACCAGTCCCTAAAAGCTAGAATTGAGCAATTAGAAGCTAATGATCTCTCAAGACAACAAGAACAAATAAAACAAAGTCAAAAGACTGAAAAAATAGAAGGAAACATGAAATATCTCAATGAGAAAGTGCCAGACCAAGAAAACCGGTCTAGAAGAGACAATTTGAGAATCATTGGACCTCCAAAAAAACCAGAAATTAATAGAAACCTGGACTCCATACTAAAAGAAATTATTCAGCAAAATTGCCCTGAAGTCCTACAACAAGAGGCAATATAGACATTGAAAGGATCCATAGATCACCCTCTACACTCGACTTAGAAAAGACAACACCCAGAAATATAATTGCCAAATTTAAGAGCTTCCAAGTAAAAGAAAAAATCTTACAAGAAGCCAGAAAGAGACAATTCAAATATCAAGGAGCACCAATCAGGATCACACAGGATCTGGCAGCCTCCACGCTAAAAGACCTCAAGGCTTGGAATATGATATTCAGAAAGGCAAGAGAGCTGGGCCTGCAACCACGGATCAACTACCCATCAAAATTGACTATATACTTTCAGGGGAAAGTATGGGCATTCAACAAAATTGAAGATTTCCAAGTATTTGCACAGAAAAAACCAGGGCTAAGTGGAAAGGTTGATATCCAACCACAAAAATCAAGAGAAACATGAAAAGGTAAATAAGAAACAGAGGGGAAAGAAAGAAAACTCATAACTTTTAAATTTGCCTTTTTAAGGGCCTCAGTAAGATCTAATTATCTGTATTCCTATGTGGAGAAATGCTATGTATAATTCTCGGTAGTGAACTCTATTCACTATTATAGTATTCACTATTATAGTAATCAGAAGAATAATTCACAGGGAGAGGGTGGAATACTAAATGGTCTAACATGATATGGGGGGTGTAAAAGAGGGGGGTGAATAGTAGGGGACACCAAGAGAAACTTGAGTGAATAAGAAAAATAGGATATTATATTACACACAAAGAGGGCATGGGAAGGAGAGGGGACAAATACTCTTATAAGAAGGAGAGGAAGAGAGCATTAAGAGGTAATATTTAAGCCTTACTCTCAGTGTAATCAACCCGGAGAGGGAAGAGTAGCTATACTATCCATTGGGATATAAAACTCTTATCTAACCCTACTGAAAAAGTCAGAAGGGATAAACCAAGGGGAGCAGGGGAGTGGGGAGGTCAAAAAAAGGGAGGGGAGAAGAAGGGGGAGGGAATTCCTAAGGCCTTTAAAAACAAAAAAAGGGGAATAATAAGGGAGGGAGTAGAAAGGGAAGTTAGTCAAGGGAGGGGATAAGGGATAGGGTCTTAATAGCAAACCACTGATTTTAAAGGAAATAGTTTAAGGAGAAGGGGTAGGAATAGGGGAGGATGCGAAAATGTCAGCAAACACACAACTTATAATTATAACTCTGAATGTGAATGGGATAAACTTGCTGATAAAACGGAAGCAAATAGCAGAGTGGATTAGAAACCAAAATCCTACCATATGTTGTCTACAAGAAACACATATGAGGCGGGTGGACATACACAAGTTTAAGGTTCAGGGCTTGAGCAAAATCTTTTGGGCATTAAATGAGAAAAAGAAGGCAGGAGTGGCTATCATGATTTCTGACAAAGCCAAAGTAAAAATAGATATGATTAAAAAAGACAGGGAAGGTCATTACATCCTGATTAAAGGCAGTATAAATAATGAGGAAATAATGCTACTCAATATATATGCACTAAATGGTATAGCATCCAAATTCATAAAGGAAAAACTGGTAGAGCTCAAGAAGGAAATAGATGGTAAAACCATAATAGTGGGAGATCTAAATATTCCTCTTTCAGATCTAGATAAATCAAATCAAAAAATAAATAAGAAAGAGGTAAGAGAGGTGAATGAAGTACTAGAAAAATTAGACTTAATTGATATGTGGAGAAAAATAAATATGGAGAAAAAGGAATACACCTTCTTTTCAGCTGCACATGGTACATTCACAAAGATTGACCATGTAATAGGGCATAGAATCATTGCAAACAAATGCAAAAGAGCAGATATAATAAATGTAACCTTCTCAGATCATAATGCAATAAAAATAATAATTAGTAAGGGCACCTGGACAGGCAAATCAAAAACCAATTAGAAATTAAACAATATGATTCTCTAAAACCAATTTGTCAAAAAAGAAATCATAGAAACAATCAACAGTTTCATTGAAGAGAATGACAATGATGAGACATCCTACCAAACTCTGTGGGATGCAGCCAAGGCAGTTCTCAGGAAGAAATTTATATCCTTGAGCGCATATATTAACAAATTAAGGAGGGCAGAGATTAATAAATTGGGTATGCAACTCAAAAAATTAGAAAGAGAGCAAATTAAAAACCCCTAGATGAAAACTTAATTAGAAATACTAAAAATTAAGGGAGAAATTAATAAAATTGAAAGTAAAAGAACTATTGAATTAATAAATAAGACTAGAAGCTGGTATTTTGAAAAAACAGATAAAATTGACAAAGTACTGGTCAATCTAATAAGAAAAAGGAAAGAAGAAAACCAAATTGACAGTATTAAAGATGAAAAGGGAAACCTCACCTCTAATGAAGGGGAAATCAAGGCAATTATTAAGAATTATTTCATCCAATTATACAGCAACAAATATAACCATTTCAGAGATATGGATGAATATTTACAAAAATATAAATTGCCTAGATTAACAGCAGAAGAAATAGAATATCTAAATAATCCCATATCAGAAATAGAAATTGGACAAGCCATCAAAGAACTCCCCAAGAAAAAATCACCAGGACCTGATGGATTCACAAGTGAATTCTATCAGACATTAAAAGAGCAACTAATCCCAATACTATACAAATTATTTGATATGATAAGCAAAGAAGGAGTCCTACCAAATTCCTTCTATGACACAAATATGGTACTGATCCCAAAGCCAGGTAGACCAAAAACAGAGAAAGAAAATTATAGACCAATCTCCCTAATGAACATAGATACAAAAATCTTAAATAGAATATTAGCAAAGAGACTCCAGCAAGTAATTAAGAAGATCATCCACCATGATCAGGTGGGATTTATACCAGGAATGCAAGGTTGGTTCAGCATTAGGAAAACCATCCACATAATTGACCATATCAACAGTCTAACAATCAAAAATCACATGATTATCTCAATAGATGCTGAAAAAGCCTTTGACAAAATACAGCATCCATTCCTATTGAAAACGCTGAAAAGTATAGTTATAGAAGGACCTTTCCTAAAAATAATAAACAGTATATACCTAAAACCATCAACAAGCATTATATACAATGGGGATAAATTAGAAGCCTTCCCAATAAGATCAGGAGTGAAACAAGGATGCCCATTATCACCTCTATTATTCAACATAGTACTAGAAACACTAGCAATAGCAATTAGAGAAGAAAAAGAAATGGAGGGTATCAAAATAGGCAATGAGAAGACTAAGCTATCACTCTTTGCAGATGATATGATGGTATACTTAAAAAATCCTAGAGAATCTGACCCCCATAGTGACTTTGAACCAGCAATCATTTTAAATCCTCAATGTATTTTCAAAGTTTTCCTAATCACTAAATCCTTTCTAAATGCCTTGATTTTGCACTTTCTAATCCCTTATAGATTACTGTATAATATAATTTTTCTCTCTTTTACTTTTCTGCTAAACTTCAGCAGCAGGTTGGGGTGTGTATGTGTGTGTGTGTGTGTGTGTGTGAATGAGACACAGAGACAGAGATTTTTCTACTCTTTTGCTACCTGATCTATCCATAAAATGTCGCTTCCAGATATACTGTCCTAATGAAACAGCTCTCAAAGAGATCAACAATGGCCTCTGAAATTCCAAATAGTATGCCTTCTTCTCAAAAGTTTCCTTTCTTGGTCTTCCTACAGAATATGATTATGTTAATATCCCTCTTCTGAATATTCATGTTCTTTTGACTTTAGAGAAATATCACTTACTGATCAGCCATGTCATCATTAGATTCATTGCCTCTGTATAAGAGATTACTCTTTAATTAAACTTTTCCATTTCAGAAACCCTCTCTCCATCTCCAACCCAACTTTTCAGTTCTGGAATCATAGCAAAATCAACATATCATTGTACTGGAAATATGTAAACATTATAGAGACATTAACTATTATTACCATGCCCTGTTGGACTATGGTTTGACCTTCTAACTTGCCAAGCAAAAATATCTCATCTTGGATGCCAATTCCCTAAATAAAATTTTCTATACTCTCATTACAAGGGAGGTTCTTTATGATTTCCCTCTTGTCTCTAATTAACTCTTCCATTTTCAAAATACTACTGTTATAATATGATTTCCCTTTTCTCTCCTCAAATATCTGACTACTAAATGCCATCAATTCTACCTGTTCTGTGTATAGTATCTGAAGCCTCCACTCTATTAATACTGTCGTCATGCCTATATAATCAGGCAATAAACACTAATTAAGCACCTACTATGTACCAAGCACTATGCCAAGCTCTGGGAATACAAAAAATAAACAGAAGATAGTTCATGTCTCAGAGAAGCTCATAATTTTAATAGAGGAAATAAGAAAACAAATATTTATTAATAGAACATATGCAATATAAATAAGAAATAACAGAAACATAAGGTAGTAGAATTGAGAGGCATCAGGAAATGTTTCCTGTAAAAGAAGGGATTTTGTTTTAATGTTTCTTTTTCCTCTTTTGGAAATTATTATTTTTATTTTTGGTTCTAAACTTTTATTTCCCTCCACCCCTTTCCCCTATATTGAGAAGACAAGAAATGAGGTACTCATTAGATATATGAAATCATACAAAACAGATTATTTCATAAGCTATATTGGGGGGGGTGCAGTGAAAAAGGAAAAAAAAGTTACAAAATCAGTTCTTTTTTTGGAATTGGATTATCTTTTATATTATGTGTCTTTGGAGTTGTGCTGGATCATTACACTGATCATTATAACTATATCTTTCACAGTCGGTTGTCTTTACGATAATTCCGTTACGGTGTGCAATGTTTTCCTGGTTCTGCTCTCTTTACTTTGTATCATAAACGTTTCCAGATTTTTTTCTGAAACCATCTTACTTTTCATTCCTTATAGCACAATAATTTTCCATCACATTCATAGACCACAACTTATTCAACCATTCCCTATCAATAGGTATTCCCTCAGTTTCCATTTCTCTGCCACCACAGAAAAAGCTATTATAAATACTTTTTGTGCATATGGTTTCAGCCTCATTTTCTTCTTCTAATTTTTGCTGCATTGATTTTTTTTGGATAAACTTTTTTTTTTAATTTTATAAAATGAACATTATCCATTTTACCTCCCATATACCACTCTATTTCTTGTTTGGGCACGAACTTTTGCCTTATTTATGATCTGACAAAATTTCTTCTTAATTCCTTTAATTTATTCATATCATTTTGAACTTATCTTGGAAAATTATGAGTTGTTAGTCTATGCTTATTTTATATCAGATTACTTTGCAGTTTCCCAAGAGATTTTTGTAAAATAGTGAGTTTTCGACTTAATCACTTTAATCTTCAGGTTTACCAAACACTAGGCTACTGTGTATTTACTTCTGTATACAATGTATTTAAATTACTCCATTGGTTAGTCATTTTTTTTTAATCAATTGCCATGTTTTTAGTTTAACCCTTTGTAATATAGTTTGAACTCAGATAATACTAGTCTCTTTTCCCTTCACATTTTTCCCATTGATTTTCTTGATAGTCTTGATGTTTTGTTCTTTCAGATGAATTTTGCTATTACTTTTTCTAGAGCTATAAAATATACATATCAGTAGTTTGATTTATATGTCAATGAATAAGTAAATTAGGTAATAATATGGTTTTTATTATATTAACTCATCCTACCAAGGAGCAATTAACATTTCTTTGATTATTTTAATCTGTATTGTGTGAGAAATGTTTTATAATCATGTTCATATAATTCCTATCTTTGGAATTATGCAGGTATAAATATGCAGGTATAAATATACAGGTATCCCCACATATTTTAGATTATCTGCAAATATTCTAGATGGAATTTCTCTTTTTAGTTCTTCCTACTGAGATTTGTCATTAATATGCATGTGTATAAATCCTGATTTTATTGTGGAATTATTTTATATCCCTCAACTTTACTAAAGTTGTTAATTATTTCAGCTAATTTATTGGTTGATTTTCTAGGTTTCTCTAAGTTTACCATTTTATCATCTCCAGAGAGTGATAATTTCCTCATTGCTGATTCTTAATCCCTCAATTTCTTCTTATTGTCTTATTGCTATAATTAATATTTCTAGAACAATATTGAATAATTGTGGTGATAATGGACATTCTTGCTTCACCCATGATCTTACTGAGAAGGATTGTAGTTTATTCTTATTACAAGTAATGCTTGCTCTTGGTTTTTAAATAGATTCAAGTTATCAGTTTATTCCTATTATTTCCTGATTTGTAATGTTTTTAAGAGGAATAATTTTTGTATATTGTTAAAAACATTTTCTGCATCTTTTGATATAATCATATTATTTCTTTTGATTTTGTTATTGATATAGTCCATTATACTTATAGTTTTCCTAATATTGAACAAGTCCTGCATTTCTCATATAAATTGAATCTGTCTATAATATGTAATGTATGATATATTGCTGCAATCTAAACATTAGAGGAGAATTTAGCTGAAACTTAAAGCAATCCAAGGAAGCCAGTGTTAAGTGAAGGTGATGAGGGAAACAATTCCAGGCATGGGGGACAGTAAGATAAATTATCTGGAAATGGAGTGTCTTTTTTGTGGAAGATCAAAGAAGCCCAAATCATCAGATTGAAGAATATGTGTGTAGAGAGTGAAGTGTAAAAAGAATATCAAGTTAAGAAGGTACTAGGTCATAAAGAGTTCTATCTTGGAGGCAAAAAGGAGTCACATTTTTATTGAGTAGAGGGGTGGCATCATTGAACCTGAAATTTAGGAAAATCTCTTTGTTGACTAAATGGAGGATAGACTAGATAGGGGAAAAACTTGAGGGAGCCACATATATCAGTAATCAAGGCATGAATGTGAATACATGAACTAGAGAACTGATCGTTTCAGAGGAGGAGAAAAGGGTCATATTAGATGTCTCAAAGTTGAAATTGACAGAAATTGGCAAGAGCTTGGATATAAGGGATGAGTGTAAGAAGTCAAGGATGACTCCTAATATATATCTAAATTACAATAACAGCCTCCTAACTATATATTCTATTCACACACAAACACACATAAACATTTAAGGAATAGAAATGAAGAAATTATATATTTATATTTATATACACATATAACTATACATATAAATTTATACACAAATATATATAAACAAATATGTGTAATATATATACGTATATATGTGTATATATATATATATATATATATATATATA
>NC_058130.1:585006408-585069654 GCF_016433145.1 Gracilinanus agilis
GGGAGAGAGAGAGAGAGAGAGAGAGAGAGAGAGAGAGAGAGAGAGAGAGAGAGAGAGAGAGAGAGAGAGAGGAAAAAAATTCCCCAACAAAAACAGTGCACATCATGCAGAAATTGCCTTGGCATGCAGGTCATTGGTGATTTCATTTGTAAGTAATGTTTTGATTGTCACAGATTATATGTTGCTCTCATCCCCCTGACATTTGTTGTACAGCGGGATTGATTTTTGTGCTCCAGTATGAAAAGGTCACTTTGATCAATGCAGTGTAATTGGCACTAAATTAGGATCATATCAGGTTATTTTGCTATTTAATGATGAAATATTAAAGAATAGCATGGGTAGATTGCAGGCACTAAAGTGCACTTTAAACCTGCTGTAATGATGTTTTATTTTGTAAGAAAAATGGAGAGAAAAACAACTAAAGTGCAGAAAATGACTGTGATGTATTGGAAGAGTGGCCTGGAATTATATATTTTCACTTGAGATAGACTGAAAGCCCCAGACACAAAACGCCAGACCCAGCAGTCAGTCCTGCATCTGTTATACAGAACGAAGCCTTATAAGGAAGTCTAATGATGATTGTGCTCATTACGTGCTAGTTAGAAGTGTTAAGCCTTTTCATTCTGCATATGGTAATTATGTTTAAAAACATTTGGGTGTTCTGCATCCATTTATTAGACAAACCTCAGCTTTTGAAAATCTGCAACTTGGTTATGGTCCCCCAGGTTCGAATGCTTTTCTGCTTTCAGAGAATATTTTAAGGACTCTGCCTGGTTTTCAGGGTTGCGTCGCAAGTAATTATAAGCATCATAAGCAGCGTTAAATACTGTGTGTTATTTTCTCCATTGTAAATAGAAGCATTCTCCCATTATTCTGAAATGTTGTTGAACAAGAGAAAGCTGCATAAGATTATACTTTTAAATGCAGCTAATGTTGCAGGAAATTTGTTTGGGGCTCCACTACCATTAACTATATTATCTAGTTCCAGCATGAACTTAAAAGGCTATTAAAAGATGTTAACCTTTTTAACTGCTAGAAATATGGTACTACAAATATTGATAAAATAATTCTGTATATTTTTAATGGGGAAAGAAGGGAGAAGAAGGCACATGTGTGCTATGAAGATGGCATAATAAAGTATAGAGCTAATGAGAGAGTTCAGAGATCAGGACTCACTTTTGACAAGCACACTTGGGTAATAGAGGAGGAATGAGGGTAAATCATAGCTTACTCTCTGGTATACTTTCCTTACTCACAGAAACTTTGCTTCAAAATAGATAGATAGATTAATGATGTATAGGTAAAGAAGTAAATAAATAAATGGGAGAGTGAATGAATAAATTACACAATGAACAAATAAATAGACAAGTGAATGAAATAATATATCAATAAATAAATAGGTAGAGAGGGAGAGAGAAATAAGTAAAACAAATCTCTTGCCCTAAAATATTGAGACAGAAAGAAAAAACTAGGAGGAGGGAATGATGGTTTATAAATGGAAAGGGAATAGGAACATGGAACCTAGTAAAGAGAAATATCAGTGATAAAACATTAGTTAATTTATTTTTTATTTACTGAAATCCCATTCACATCTAGAATTTTCCTGGAAGAAAAAAATATTTTGCAAAGTTTGTGTTATGCCAATTATTAAAGTTCCTCTAATATTCTCCACTAAGGATGTTGTCTCTTGACTTATTATAAGTCTGCTAAAAGTTAAACTTCTTATTTTAACACTTATTTACTATTATAAGAATTTTTAAAATCATAGAGAATTCAGTGGAAATCATGCTTTACATGTTCCATACCTAAGATCTATTGCAATGTTTGTACTTTGAAGAAAAGACTTCACTTTTTTAATTTAATTTAATTTTTAAAGCCCCATCTCCAGCATATCTGACTAATCATTCATTAATTCATTCAAAATATTTATGAAATGCTTATAACATAATGTACATATTTCTCTGCTCATCCACCTCCTACTACTCTGACTTTTCTTTGAAACATTTAATGCACAAATAAAATCATTAATAGTTTTACAAAGTTTGGCATTAATTATACCTTAACATAAATAGTTTTGTCACTCATTGCATCATTACTTACAGTAAATATATTTCAACTTATAAAAATGTCTTTGAATATGACATTTTTCTTTGTCATTCAATATGTTTTCTTTGAATTTAGATAGACTTTTTTGAATTGAGGACATAAAATAAATAGTATTTCTTTTGCTAAGGCTTCATTATAAAAAACTTGTTAAGTGGGTAAATAATTTTCTATGACCAATGGGTTATTAATGTAGATAGAATTAAAAACACGAAAATCCAGAGATGACACATTTCTACATATGTTCTAGTACTTCTGGTAGAGTTTTTTAGGTTTTTCAATATCTATTTTCCCAATTTTAACCCAAGACATATGAAATGAAAAAAGAAAGGATGCAGAGTTTTGAATCATAGCCAAAATAATGGGAATATTAAAAATTTGTGTGACACAATTTCAACTGGGTCAGAACAGATAGAAGGCAATGCTGTTGTACCTCTCTAATTAGTTCACAATACCACTAACCACAATGACTTTTCCAAACATTTCCATACCTCTTTCAATCTCCCATGGTTTTGCCCCCTTGAATTGTCTTGCCTGAGAACCTTACCTCATATTTTGTTGAGAAAAATGAGGCCATATAAAGAGAATGCCCTTATCTATCCTTTTCCTCATCTCACATTACTCAGTTGCCTTTTGCTCTATCCCCTCCTTCACCTCTGTATCACTTGAAGAGATGACTTCTTGCCACGGCAAACCCCTCTACATGCACAAATGGTCTCATTCCATCCTATTTTCTCCAGTAGATTGTCCTCTCTATCATCCCCACTCTCTAAATTATCCTCAGTCTCTCATTGTATAGGCTACTTCCCTCTGCCTACAAAATACCCATATGTCTTCCATTCTCAGAAAACCCTCATTTGATCTGTCTATATTCACTAAGTTCCTCTTTCTTTCTTCTTTTTCATTGCTAAATTCTTTGCAAAGGCAAATATAGCATATATGTATATATATATATATATATATTTATGTATACACTACATAGATGTATACACACATGTGTGTATTACATTTTCTTTCCTCTTACTCTCTTAACATTTTGTGGTCTGGCTTCTGATCTCATTATTGAAAGCATTCTCACCAATTACCAAATCAAATGGCTTTTTTTCTCACTTTTCACCCTTCTTGATATCTTCTCAGTCTTTTGTGATCAAACCCTCCTCTCCTTGATGTTCTCTTCTCCCTAGGCTTTCATAAATCTCTTAGTTATCTTATTTCTCTAATGATGTCTCAGTTTTCTTTGCTAAATCTTCATATATGTCATTTATATTTACATAACTATAATTGTCCCCAAACTCTGTCTTTGGCATACTTTCTTTTTCTTCTAGGGTATTTTTCCTGGTCAATCTCATTGGTCCCCGTAGATTAAATTATCATTTCCATATTTGTGAATGTCTGAGCTACTTGTCTAATCTGACCATTCCTATTGACCTCTTTTCCATAAGACTAAAATTAATATACAATAACTAAGTATTATATTTAATAAAGTTTATTAATAATCACTAAAGTAAAAAAGAACAACTAGCTAAGCCAGCCCAGTCAGGAGAGAAGAGAAGCGAGAGGGAGGAGTTATAGCACTTATAAACAAAAAAAGTAAGCAAGCACAGAAATGGAAGGAAAAGGTTGGTGCATAATACAGAAAGGAATTCTGGGGAATATAGTTCAAAGGTTACAAAATTCCTAATTAATACAATTCTCTCATGTCCAACTTGGCAGTAGGATATCAAACCGGATGTCCCGTAGAAATTGTAAGATCAACAAGTCAAAATTCATCTCATTTTTTCTTCCTTATTTTCCCACCCCTTTCAGAATGTCCTATATATTGTCAAAGTAGCCATAAGTCTCTTAGACTCACAACCTAGTTGTCAACCTCAACCTTTCATTCTCTCTTGTCCTTCCATATCTAATCAGATGCCAAATCCTATAGATTCAACATTTGTAATATCTGTTAAAATGCATCTTAGGTGGCATAGTGGATAGGACGGTGGGAGTGAAGTCAATAAGAATTTATCTCAAATATGACCTCAAATGCTTAAAGCTATATGATCTTAGGCAAGTCATTTAGCTTTATTTGCCTCAATTTCCTCAAATGTAAAATGTGGATAGTAATAGCACCTGACTCTTATTAACATTGTACCAAATTAGGTATTTGTTCAGTGCTTTAGCACAATGATGGTAAATAGTAGGTAGCATAAAAATCATGGTTACTATTATCATTATTATTACTTTTCTCTGATGCATCCATCATGTCATGCCAAGGCTATTACAATATCATTCTGATTGTTTTCTTTGCCTCAAGTCTCTCCATAAGCTACTTCATTCTCCAATCATTTCTCAAATTAATCTTCTTAAAGCACAGGCCTGATCAAGTCACCCTGTCCCACTTTCCTCAATTAAGTTAAGTTCGACTGGTTCTCTATTAAATGGAGAACTGAGGATAAAAAATCATCTTTTTGACTTCTAAAGGCCTTCATAGACTTGATTCTTCCTATCTTTCCAGTCTTCTTACATCTAATTCCTTTCCACAAAGGAAAGTATTTAACTGTGGAAAGACACTAAAATTAAAAGAGGTTGGGAAAGGCATTCTCTAGAAGATGAAATTTTAGTTTGAACAGAAAAAATATCCAGTGAAGCCAGGAGGAAGAGAGAAGGTGTGGAGAACATTCTAGATATTTATAAACATCCAGAAAAATGCCCAGAGAGAAGAGATGGAATGTCTTGTTCATGGAATAACAAGAAAGCTAGTTTCACTGGATTGAAGAATATGTAGGGAATGTAAAATATAAAAAGACTGAAAAGGTTTGGGGGGGGAAGGGTAGATTATCATTGGTATTGAACATCAAACAGGAAGGCTTTATATGCCACTGCTACTGCTGCCCATGTCATTATTTTGGCTGTTCTCGCCATTATACACTCTGGAATAAGGTCACCTACCCAGAGAATCAGTGTTGGGACAGCAATGCTGAAGAAATTACTGCTAAAATCAGACAGGAGTGCAATTTCTTTAACAGATGTTTCTAACATCAAACATCTGCTTGAAACTTCACAACTTTAATCCCTGCTCCTTTTTAAAGGATGGAGAGAAGGAGATGCAAGAGAGCCCTCTTTTCAGGAATAAGATTCACTGTTCAATGTTACCATTACTACTCAGCTCTTAGAAATTTCTTACTAACATATATATTTAAATTGAATGAGAATTCAAAACATTTTGGGCCAGACCTTGTGCTAGGTACTAGGAAGGCAAAGACAAAAAAGAAATGAACTCTATCCTCAAGGTGTTTATAATCTATTCCATCATATGCATATCCTAGGTCATGGTTGAAGAGATACTAAAAAAAATTTTATGTACCACAGTTCTAATCTACAGTCATATTTTCTTCATAAAATACACTTGCCCATCTACCTAACTATTGATCTACTTATCTATCTACCATCCATCTCTCTCTCTCTCTCTCTCTCTCTCTCTATCTATCTATCTATCTATCTATCTATTCATCTATCTAAAGACATACTCCTATGTATATGCTACATATGTATATATATATATATGAATGCTGATATTTTCCAAGAATGCATAAGAATTTATAAACATCTTTATACATGCACATGTATATAAAAGCATAGAAACAACTCGTAAAAATTTTTTGTTTTATTTTCATAGAGAGTGAAGTTCAATTAAACAATAAGACTATTGAAGTCTGAGGACACTTTGAAAGACTTTAGAACTTGAATAATGTAATAGTTAATGATGACTCCAAAGCATCAAAGATGAAGACAAAATCAACCTCTTAACAGAGAGATTAAAGATATAAAATTCCAAATGAATCTTACATTTTTGGACGTGGCCAACATGAATATTTTTGCTCAAATTTTTGTTTGTTATGAAGGTTTTCTTTTTTTGTAATTATTTAATTGGGGTAGAAAGGGTAGGAGAGAAAATAAATTGTTCATCAGAATGTATATTCAGGTATCTATTCCACATTGGGAAGGGATTAGGAATTCAAGACCCTTAATGTCCCTGAAGTATAGAAAATTTGAATAAAAATTTTTGTCCTTCCCTTCACAAAAGGGAAATCTGAAGTTTTTCTTTTTCTTTTATAGGATGTTTACAGTACCTTTTATGCATTTGTGAATTATTAAATTTTTAAGATATCTTTATATTTCTAGTCTTTGTGTTACATATTGACTTTAGCATTCTTTTCACAAAGTATTTTTTACCTATTTTAACTTTTAAAAATTGTGTGTTTGTGGTATTAAAAGATAAAATATGTTGATATATACTTTTATTGATATATTTTATGCATTTCTGAGTTAATAAACTTTTTCTGTGTCATCTTTGGCTCTTGCCTGTCATCTGTGGCTTCCACAAAACTCTCTCCCAAATTCCCATTTAATTTCTTATGCCAAATAGCAATAGCAAAATTTTGATGGTGAAAGTCATGGAAAGAATACCTGTATCATATATATATATGTGGGGTGTGTGCGCGCATGTGTGTGTGTGTCTGCAATATATGCTCTTAGACTCTCAAAATATATTATTCATCATAATATAATATATATAAAATTATTGTCTATCAAAAAATGTATATATATTTATAATTCATATTCTGAGAAGCTAATGCATAAATGTAGATATATCTACATTTTCCTACATATCTCCCAGCATAATAAAAGTATAGAATGTCAGAACTTTAAGGGACCTTAGAAGCTTTCCAATTAAGACTTGTCATTTTACAAATAAGGAAATTGAAGCTAGGTACTCCTTTCTTTTCCCAAGCACATCTTTTAAGGGCCCATGAAATGTTCGTTCCAGTTCTGCTCCAGCTCTCAGTTCTCATTCTTTTCCTTTTCCACCTCTACCTGCTGACAATTTAATTTCTTGTTCTGTCATTATCTTACCTCTGATCAGTCTCTAGCCCACCTTATTTCTAGGTTTGAGCCTTCATTTCTCTCTCTCTCTCTCTAGATCCAAATTATGTTCCATTTTTAGATAATCACCTACTTCCTGGATCCCATTTCCCTTGGCCCTTTTTTGGTTTTAGCCTCATATTCCTTAGGATAACAGGCTCCATTAAGCATAAAGTGGGTATTATTTTTTAACGAATACTTATTATTTGCACAAATAATAATTATTATGCATTATACTCATAAAATTGAATAACCTTGGTTATTATCACAAAATGGAACCCCACAAAACATGCAAATAATGGTTTAGTTTTATCTATGGCATATCGAGTAAGATTACTACAAACCTAACAGCTTTATATAGTAGAAATGGCCTAAAATGACTAACTTTGAATATGTTTATTACTCTTTTTCTTTAATTTAGTATCATCAAAGAATTTCAGTGTACTTTACATGGAAAATATTTTTCATTCTTTTGTTGGTTTATCTGCTTGTTTTTAGTATCTGTATTGGTGTGTTTCCCAGTATTTTTGAGGTTGAAGAAAAAAAAAAACAAAACTAATGGACAATGAAAAATATATGCTTTGAGGTCTTTGCATGGAACCTACAAAATAAGTGTTCAACATTATAATTATAGTATTATAAGACATATTCTCTACTATCTCCTGACAATTGTAGGTGACTCATTTAGAATTATAAACAATTTAGAAACACATAGCAATTTTTTAAAGTAGAAATTCTGTTCTCGTTTATAGCCTAAATAATTCCCAGGGTTTTAGCATAGTACACACAGAAATGATTTTTAAAAAGAAATACTTTTTAACTTCTACAGAAAAAAATGCTTTATTAAGATTAGAAGTCTCACTGGTGATAATGCAATATTGGAAATTTAACATTTGTGAAAAGCATGCTTTAACATTTGTGAAATTACATTCCTTAAATTAAATTGATTCCTTTTCATTAAGAAGTATTCTTTTATTAGGAATATACCCCAAAGATTTTTTAAATGTTATGCATCATGTAGGTTGATTTTATGTTCTTCCAAATTTTTTTTAAATCAAGTATTTGTTAACCATTTAAAAAGAACTTTGGTAACTTTTGGCTAAAATCAGACAACACTAATTTATTAATTGCCCGCCTCAGGGGAAAATCCTGAAGAATACAAAGATAAGAGTAAAGCAATATAGCCTTAAAGGAGTGTATAATCTAGGCAGGAGAGCTAGCATATAGACTATAACACAGGAATAGTGGCTGGAAGATTATTTTGTTAGTATGGGGTGAAAAAATTTCCTCTACCAATGTAAGCACATGTAATACCTGAAACTTAAATTCTTGGACTTTCTCCTATAACATTAAGAGGTTAAGTGATTTGCCAATGATGACAGCACTAATATGTGGCAGAAGATGAATTGTCCCCAACTATAAGGGCATAACACCTATAATTTACTTAGAGAGGGGTGAGATAAATGTCTAGACTGATCCCTCCCCACCCGCCAAGTGAAAACACACTGAACATGCATCAGTTAAGCAGATATTTGAAGTAAGTATGAGTGAGATTTGACTACCACCTTGGAAATAGGTACAAAAATATGTTCAGAATGAATGAGTAAATGTGAATGCCCCATGAAACACCAAACCATTTCAGAACCGAGTTTCATATGATTGATGAACTAAGATGTTGAATTCTAGTCAAATCCCTAAAAATAAATTAGTTTTTCAGGATATAAAAGGGGGTGAGAAAAAAGGCAGCACATTGACCTCTCCATCTTTACTTTGAACCTTTACTGGTGGAAGTCCTAGTGAACTTCATAAGATTAGATGATTTGTACATTTAAAAAAATTCATTAATGTTATTTTTTTAATCATCAAAATTTCTTCCAGCCTAAATTCCCTTCAAAGAGAATAAATTCATATGATGTTTTATTTCTTAAAATGAAAAAAGAGGATAAAAGGAAAACATAAGTACAACTGATCAATAAATAGAAAAGTCTGAAAATATGTGCAGTGTCTCAGCTCTTGGACATCTTACTTTTAAAAAAGGGGAAGGCTTATGTGCCTTCTCATTCCTCTTAAGTCATGCTTGTTGCAGAGGTAGCTGATGGCACAGCGATGGAAGATAGCAGATCAATGGAAAGAATATCAGACTTGGATTGAAGACTGGATTTCAAATCTAACCTCAAAGACATTTATTAACTGTGTGACCCTAGGCAATTCAAATAACCCCTGTTTGCCTCAGTTTCCTCAACCATAAAATAGGAAAGATAATAGCATCTTCTTCATAGGGTTTTTTTGTGAGGAAAATGGAAAAAGGAAAAGAGGGAAAACTTTCTAACACTTGTTTCAACACTCCTAGGCAGAAAAACAGGCTGTTCCTCATCTTGAAGGAGAAAGCATTCCTCCTGTGGCCTAGCTAAAGAACCAACAACACCAAGAACTGGGTGAGAACAAGAGATTTAGGGTTAGTTAGTTAGATAGTAGCTGTAAAAACTTAGGACAGTATCTCAAATATATGTGTGTGTGTGTGTGTGTGTGTGTGTGTGTGTGTGTGTATCATATTATATAAGTGTTTATACCTTGCTTCCTCCTATATTCATGTCTAATTGGTTTTGTGTGTGTGTGGTTCTATGCATTTTCATTGTTGCAGTAATTAATATATTTGAGGGACATGGTCTCTACTTACTTCATTCTGTATCTATTCATGCAGACATTTTCTATTCTTCTCTGAATTCATCATATTCATCAGTAATTACATAATAATATTCCTTTGCATTTATAAGCCTCATTTTGTGTAGCCATTCTCAAATCTACGGGCATTTACTTTATTGTCAATTATTTGATATAAAAAATACTACTATAACTAGTATAATTATAACTATTTGGCATATATGAAAATTATCTTTTTTTGTAATGACTTATTTTGGATAGAAGGTTTATAGTGAAATATCTGGGGCAAAGGGCATAGAGATTCTAGTCACTTCCTTTCACAGATCTAATTTGCCTTCCAAAAGTTTCATATTGGTTCACAGTTCCACTGACATTGAACTAACGTTCTCATCTTGGACAACCCTTCCAATATCGACTATTTCTATTGTTGTCTTTCCATTTGCTGGATATGAGTTAAACCTCAGGGTTGAATACCTTTTATTATTGGCGGTTAGGTGCATTCTTTTATCTGGCTGTTATCTACCTAAAATTATTCTGAGAATGATTTGTTTATATATTTTGAATACAACTATTGAAGAATTAATTTATATATTTTTATAGATATCTTAACTATTTGTATATATTGATTGATACTTACCAGGGAAATTTAATTTAAAAATTTCTCTCATTCTCCTACTTATCTTCCTATAGTAGATATATTAATTTTACATGTAAGCTTTTATATTTCATGTAACTAAAATTATGATATTATTCATTATTGTCTCTATTCTTTATTTTATTAATAATAGTTTGCTCCCAACAGCTGTGAATAATATATGATCTGCCTCTCCTACTTCTTATTGTATGATTTATAATATTAAGGTCACATATCCTTTGAGCATATATTGTGGAATATGATGCTAAGTATTAGTCTAAGCCTAATTTCTGCCAAGCTACTTTCCAGTTTTTTTCAGAATTGTTTTTATCATATAGGTAGTTTATTCCTGAGTAATTTATTTTTCATATTTATTGAACACTGGGCTACTGAAATACATCATTTCTGATTCTCTGTGTTGGAGTCGGTTCCATTTATTTACTTCTCTACTTTTAATAAGTGCTTTATTGTTCTTATGATTACTCTTTTATAAAATAATTTGAGTTTGGAGGTATTAATTCCACTTGTTCATATCTATCTTCATTATTTTATTAAATATCCCAGATATTTTATTTTTAAATGAATTTTGTTATTAAATTCTGAAAAGCAGAGGCACTTCCCTTTGGGTCCAAGTGCAACTGAACCAAATGTAATTGGGAACTACTTAACAAAAATAAATAAAACTACACTAAAGCATATATATATATATATAGAGAGAGAGAGAGATAGAGAGAGAGAGAGAGAGAGAGAGAGAGAGAGAGACATGTATGTCTATATATATATTTATTTAGCATATTTATATACTAAAGCAGATTATATTAAATTTTAAGGTAATTCAACATGCACAGAGAGGCTTATATATGGATTGGCAGCTCCTATTTTGATTTGAGCTTGATACTGCAGTTACAAAATATCTTCTTTTACAATTAAAATGGCATATCATCAAAATATTAAATAGGATTTAAATTTTTCATTGACTTTCTGCTAACGACTTCAGGAGAAAGGGAGTTTATGTTAATAGTTGAATTGGAAACTGAATTTAGACTAAACATGATGAGAGAAAGCAGATTCAGGGTTCTATGAAGGGCCCTTCAAAAAAACTTCTATTTTGTATTTTAAAAAAATATTGACTGTTGGAGGTTCCAATGGATCTTTCTGCATTTTCACTGTCCAAATGACTCTTTACTTAGTTCAAGAAAGGAAATCTAATCCTTGCTGAGACTGTGTGGGAATATCATGAGTACTCAAGTATAGAACTTCTAGGAGTTCTATTTTAGCTGATGTTCGCCACATATGCTAAGACTAATCCCATTTTCCTCTGACTCTGTAGGTTCTTGTGGGAAAGTGTTTTAGAAACTATTGGGGAAATTGCTTTGTACCAACTATACCACTCTGATTAATATTCATTTCTAAATGTCTGAAGACCTAATTGATATCAAGCTCATAGTCACACTGATAGGTGTTTGTTAGTTATAACAGTAGAAAATATCCTTCCAATCTCCTCAGGGATACATATTGACTCTATAGGAAAAGTGTCATTAAAGCCCTGGGGACCCAATTTGCCAGTATAAATAAGGGTACTTAATAAAAACACCCTTAATAAATAACTCACCATTCCCTTTTTTATACATGAAGAAACTAAGACTTACGGAAGTTAAATAAATCACAAAAGTCATATAGGTTGTTTGTCCTCTCTTTTCTAAAAGAACCAGTGATATCATGGGGTTATATCTTGATTTGTTTGCACTGTGAATTAAATATTTTCACATGTGAATTGGATTTAAGTGAGTAAGAGTTGCACAAAGTATTTAGCCTCACTCTCTCTTTCAGTCATAGAGTCTAGTTGCAAGGCAAAAGTCAAGATGGTAAATATAATAATAGCATTTATACATCCCTGACTATTTATCCACTCCCTTAGCACCAGACACTGGGCTAAGTGCTTTACAAATATTATCTCATTTGATCATTGTTGAGGAAAGCAAGGCAGAGGTTCTGACCTGCATAGGGTCATGCTGCTTGTAAGTGTCTGAGGCTAAATTTGAACTTCAATATTCTAGACTCCATGTTTACTTGTCAGTTGTTAAAAGGGAGCATGTTTAGATGGTAATTTTTCTGAAAAAGACCTGGATGTTTTAATGGACTGTAAGCACTGAATGAATCAACAGTTTGATTTGACAGCCAAGAAAATTAATGCTACCTAAGGTTACACTAAATGAGGAGTAGTCAAACTACCAAAAAAAGTAGTTTATAGACCTAGAAAAAGTAATAAAATTCATCTGGAAGATTAAAAAGTTAAGAATGCTCCTTTTGATACAGCCATAGCACTGCTTGGTTTATACTCCAAAGAGATAATTTAGAAACAGACTTGTAGAAAAATATTTATAGCCATGCTCTTTGTGGTGACAAAAAATTGGAAAATGAGGGAATGTCCTCCAATTGGGGGATGGTTGAACAAATTTTGGTATCTGTTGGTGTTGGAATAGTATTGTGCTCAAAGGAATAATGAATTGGAGGAATTCCATGTGAACTGGAATGACCTCCAGGAATTGATGCAGAGTGAAAAGAGCAGATCCTGGAGAACACTGTATACAGAGACTGATACACTGTCGTACAATCGAACATAACAGACTTCTCTACTAGCAGCAATGCAAGGATCCAAAGCAAAGCTGAGGGACTTATGAGAAAGAAAACTAGCCACATTCAGAGGAAGAACTGTGGGAGTAGAAAACACAGAAGAAAAACAACTGATTGAATACATGGGCTGATGGGGATATTATTAAGGATGTAGACACTAAACGATAACTCTAGTTCAACTATCAATAATATGGAATTAGGTCTTAATCAATGATACATGTAAAACCCAGTGGAATTGGTACAGGGGGATGAGGGGGTGGGGAGATTTGGGGGAGAGAAAAAGAACATGAAAATGTATCTATGGGAAAATATTCAAAATTAAAATTAAAAAAAAATAAATGTTTTTATTTGTGGGGAAAAAAAGGTTAAGAATAATAAAGGAATTAATAAAAATATATGAAAGAAGATAGCCTAGCTGTAAAAGATATCAAAGTGTATGATAAAGCAATAATCATCAAAACAAACTACTTCTGGCAAAAAATAAAATATTTAATCAATGGAATAGATTAGGTACATATAACAGTAATAAATGACTATAGGAATCTAGTGTTTAATAAACCCAAATATCCAAGCTTTTAGAATAATTTACTTTTTGACAAAAACTGTTGAGAAAACTGGAAAAGAATATGGTAGAAACTAGTACAAAGCATTTACCAAGATAAAGTCAAAATGGATACATGATTTAGAAACAAATGATGATATCATAAGCAAATTAGTAGAGTACAGAATGATCTGCATCAAAGATTTATGGATAAGGAAAGCATTTGTGACTTAGCAAAGCATAAAGAATATTATTAGATATAAAATGCATAAGCAAAACAATTCTGGTGAGCAATTTAGAATCATCCTCAAAGGGCTATAAAATTGTGTTTACCTTTTTGCCCAGTAATACTACTAATACTAGGTCTATATCACAAACTGATTAAAGATAGAGCAAAAGCACCTACATGTACAAAAATATTTATAGGCAGCTCTTTTTGTGATAACAAAGAATTAGAAACAGGTGGTGTCCATAAATTGGGGAATCGCTAAACAAGTTGTGGTATATTATTGTAATGGAACACTATTTTGCCATAAGAAATGATGGACATAATGATCACACACACACACACACACACACACACACACACACACACACACACACACACAAAACCTGGAAATAATTATACCAAATGATGCAAAGTGAAGTGAACAGAACCAAAAGCACATTGTATATAGTAACAGTAGTAATGCATGAAACTGATTGTGAGAGACATAACTAGTATTAACAATGCAACGCTCCAAGACAACTTTTAAGTACTCATGATGAAAAATGTCCATTTGACAAAAACTGCTTGGAAATTTGGAAAACACTATGAGAGAGTTTAGGTTTAGATCAACATCTCACACCCTACATCAAGATAAATTCAGAATGGATAAATGACTTAAATATAAAGAAGGAAATTATCAGTAAAATTAGGTGAACATAGAATAGTATATCTGTCAGATCTAAGGGAAAGGAAAGAATTTAAGATCAAGCAAGAGATAGAGAATATTACAAAATATAAAATGGATAATTTTGATTACATTAAATTAAAAAGGTTTTGTTCAAACAAGACCAATGCAATCAAAATTAGAAGGAAAGCAACAAATTGGGGAAAATTCTTTATAACAAAAGCCTCTGACAAAGGCCTAATTTCTCAAATTTATAAAGAGCTAAATCAATTGTACAAAAAAATCAAGCTATTCCCCAGTTGAGAAATTGGCAAGAGATATGAATCGGCAATTTTCAGATAAAGAAATCAAAACTATCAATAAGCACATGAAAAATATTCTAAATCTATTATAACTAAAGAAATACAAATCAAAACAACTCTGAGGTACCACCTCACACATAGCAGGTTGGCTAATATAACAGTACAGGAAAATGATAAATGTTGGAGGGGATGTGGTAAAATTCAGACATTAATGCATTGCTGGTAGAGTTATGAATTGATCCAGCCATTCTGGAAGGCAATTTGGAATTATGTCCAAAGGGCCTTAAAAGACTACTTGCTCTTTGATCCAGCCATATCACTGCTAGGTTTTATATCACAAAGAGATAATAGGGGAAAATACATGTACAAAAATATTCATAGATGCATTCTTTGTGGTGGCAAAAAACTGGAAAATGAGGGGATGTCCATCGATTGGCAAATGGCTAAACAATTGATAGTATCCTACGGTTATGGAATACTGCTATGCTGAAAGGAATAATGAAATGGAGGAATTCCACATGAACTGGAAAGAACTCTAGGAATTGATGCAAAGTAAAAGGAGCAGAACCAGGAGAACATTGTACACAGAGATGGATAAACTGTGCTGCAATCAAAAGTAATGGACTTCTCTACTATAAGCAATGCAATGATCCAGGACTATCTTGAGGGACTTACGAGAAAGAACATTATCCACATCCAGAGAAAAAACTGTAGGAGTAGAAACATAGAAGAAAAACATTTGCTTGATCACATGTTTCAATGCGGATATGATTGGCTATGTAGACTCTAAAGGATCACTCTGTTATAAATATTAATAATATGGAAAAAGGTCTTGATCAGTGATACATGTAAAACCCAGTGGAACTGTTTGCTGGCTACAGGAGCGGGTAGGTGGGATGGGAGGGAAAGAACATGAATCATGTAACTATGGAAAAATCTTCTAAAATAAATGAATAAATAAATGTTTTAAAAAATAAAATAAACAATGCAATCTACCATCATAGAAAGAACAGATTGAATCTCAATGTGATCAGAGCATACATTTTTGCACTTCATGATTTTTTTCTTAAATGTGCCATATGCATCTTCTTTCCCAGCATGAAAAATATAGAAATTGTATGATATCATATGTATAACATTATATATTTTGTTACATTTGGGCAGGGATAAAGTAAACAAGGAAAAGAAATAATTTGGATTAAAAATGTCAGAAAACAAAATTTAAAAACTGTTTCTACATGTAATGGGGTAACAAATAAGATATTATTGGGAATAAAATAAAGGAGAAATATAGTGACCCATAATAAGGAAATATAAGGCCCAATATATTTTTAGGTCTTCCTGACTCTTGCAGTTTTATGTTCTGTACCACCTAGCTAGCTAATATTTGTGTGTACACATAGATACACACACACATATGAGAATAATCTTCACATAGATGATAATAAAACATATAGATATTGAGATCATTAAGTGAGTCAGAATAGATAGAGAAGATAAGACAATCCAGGACATGAACGTGGACAATAGTCAGGGATAATAAGGCATGACCTGGATAACATTGTAGCTAAGGAGCCTAAGAATTGGTCAGGGGAAGAGAAGAACCTGGAGAGAACAGTGTCATTAAAAAATATCTGAGAACAAAGAGTGAATGATAGTGTCAAAAACTGCACAGCGGTCAAGAAAACTGAGGATTGAAAAAATACCATTAGATATGGCAATTAAATGATGAATGGTAACTTTGAAGGGAACAGTTTCATTTGAATGTTCAATTCAAAAACCAAATTACAGATGATTAAAAATCAAACAAGAGCACAGAAAGAGAAGGTACTTGGTATATATAGCTTTCTCAAGCAGTTTATACCAGAGGGAAAGGAGAGCTGGGATTTAAACTCGGTTCTTTTTTTCCTGGGCCAGTGATTTTTCCACTATATGTTCCTGATGGAGTGAGAATGAAACAGAAGAATAGACACTAGAGATATTTTAGGGGTAGAATCAATAGTACTTAGCAATTGATTGGATGCAGAGAAAAATAGTAAGGATAAAGTAAAAGATGACTCCAAAGTAATGAGCCTGGTGACTTAAAAGATGGTGGTGCCAACAACTTAAAAAATCTACAGGGTGGATCAAATTTTAGGGAAAATATGAGTTTAGCTTGTGCTTTAGGTACTGAGAGAGAATTTAGGGGGAAATGTCTAGTAGGTAATTAAAGATATAACATTGGAAGTCTAAGAAGATATTAATGGTGAATATACAGATATTAGATAGGAGTAGATGCCTAAATAATTATTGCAAAGTGGGATAACTGAGAGAGACAGAAACAGAAAGAAACAGAGAAGCGGAGAAAAGAAAATTAGAAGAGAGAGAGAGAGAGAGAGAGAGAGAGAGAGAGAGAGAGAGAGAGAGAGAGAATCAATCTTTTTTTTTTTTAAAGTCCCAGGCTTGATTATGGCATTGCTTTGCTTCAGTACCTTAAATGGTTCTTCATTCAAGGATAGACTATAATCCTGTTAGCTTGACTTTTAAGACCCTCCACAGTCAGATTCTCACTTACCTTTATAGCCTTATTTCACACTACTCATCTACATGAAACCAAGTTTCCAGCCACATTAGCCTATTGTTTGCTCAACACTGCCTCCTACCTCTCTGCTCAGGGGAATCAAAATGTTTATAGACCAGAACCAGTTGTTTGCTGGATGCACTCTAGCAAATCACTGTATTTCCTAAAAGATTTCTAGAACTGAAGGTTATATATAAGATTTATGTACAATAGACCTATGATCTTTCTTACTATAGACACTAAACTTCTAAAAGTGTTGTGTAAGATCACATTAACTGTATTGATGATTATTTCATAGTTATATTGAAATTGGAGTCTATTAAAATGCTTAGGTTTTAGTCACACTAAGACTATTGCTTGAACTATGAATTTCTTAATGAATAATGAATTATGAAAATAAAAACAATCAATATTGTCATTTTGGAAAGCAATTTGGAACTATGTTGCTAAAGTTATTAAATTCTGCACATTCTTTGATGCATTAAAACTACAGTAGACCTATACCCCAAGTATATCTAAGAAAGAAAAAAAATTGTACTTGAATATAACCCAAAGAGATGTTCATCTATTGGGGAAGGGCTAAACAAACTAGAATATGTGAATTAATTGAATATTTTTATGACTAAAGAAGTGATATAATGGATATTTTTTAGGGGAAATTGAGATGATCCCTCTGAATAGAGGTAGAGTGAAGCAAACAGAACTCAGAACAATGTATACAGTGAAAGCAATATTTAAAAAAAAAAAAAAAAAAACAACTACGAAAGACTTTGGGAAAACATTGAACTTTTTCAATGTAATGAAAAACTACTAGACCAGATGACTGAAAATGAAACATGCCACCCATCACCTGCCAGAAAGCTGATAGACTTAGAATGCAGAAATATTTTTGGTCATAGCCAATGTGGGAAGTTGTTTTGCTGAACTATGCATGAATTTTTTATCAGTCTTATTTTTCTTGGGTTTTACTGTTCAGTTGGTGTGGGGCAAGGGGTAGTAGAAACAAATACATGGGAAAAATTTAAAGATCAAAATTCTTTGTTTTCTTACATGCTCTACAAGGTCCTTTTCAACAATCTGACTTTGTGTTTCAAATAATGCTAAAAAAATAGCTTTTTCATGTTTTTCATTATGAGTATAATTGTGGGTGAAATATTTGTTGCCAAGAAGATGTGTTTTGGGTAAAAAAATTCACAAGACTAAAATAAAACCAAAGGATTTAAATTTAATTTAGTTTAATTATTTTTTAGGTATAGGTCTCTCTATAACATCCCTAGTAAGTCATTTTCCAGCATTCACTTGAAGATATTAAATGAGACAGCCTACTATCTCGAGGAGCTCCATCCATTTTAAAAAATTGATTCAACTACCAGTATTTTTTTCTTAATTTAAAGTCTAATTATACCTATTGTTAAATTTCTTACTTTTAATTTGATAATGTTGACTCATTGAACCCTTAGTACACTAAATTTAGAGATCAGATAATACAATTTCTAAATACTTCTTTCTAATTCTGAAGCTATTTTCAGAACTTAAATATATTTTACATGCCTTTTTGTAAAAGTATAGTATATTTTACTCATATGAGGGGACAGAGTTTGCCTGTTAACTGTGCCAAAAAAAATACTATTTTTATTAATTACTATTATTGGCAGCTACTTGGTGCAAAAGTTAGTCTTGAGTCAGGAAGACTCATTTTCCTGCTTTCAAATCTAGTCTAAGACACTATGTGACTCAACTAGTTACTTAATCCTGTAGAATAAGTTGGAGAAGGAAATAATGGCAAACTTCTCCAGTGTCTTTGACAAAAAAAAACCCTATATTTGGTCACAAAGAGTCAGATATGACTAAAATGATCAAACAATTCATTCAAATAAAATCAAACAAATATTATTATGATTTATGAATTGTGCTTAATTAGAAGACCTGAGTTTAATGCCTGTTGTTAACTCTACAATTATGGACAAGTCATTTAACATCTGATCTCCACCAAATAACATTCTGAGACCATAATTTACCCTAACTTTACCACCCATCAAGCCATAATCCTTTATGCTGTCTCTTCTTTTTCACAGCCAAACTACTGGATAGACAAATGTTTGGGGAGTGGGAAGGAAGAAGGAGAGATTTCCTTCTCTTCTTCCATTTCTTCTATCATTCTCAGTTTTCTTTAGTTTGGTTTCTGATTTCATTATTCAATACAAACTGTTTTTCAATGATCTTTTTAATTGTCAAATATGATGATTTTCAGGTTCTTCCCCTACAATGCTTCACCACTCCCTAATCTCTTTATTGGGACAATTAGTCCTCAGCCACATCTTAATTATGGGTTTATCCTAAGCCTATGGACTTGGCTCTTTTCTCTTTCTACATTCTCTCACTTGTTAACTTCATCAGATGCTATGGATTTAATATCATCCATTTAGGCAGAAGATTCCTAGATCTATAGTGCTAGTCCTTGTCTCTTCCATGTGCTTCAGTCTTGCATCACAAACTTCTTATTAGACATTTGAAATTAATGTCCTATAAACATCTTACACTTAATGTAACCAAAACGGAACTCATCATCTTTTCCAAAAAATTACACCATTCTTCCTAATTTCTCAGCTTCTGGCAATTACTAGCATCCTTTTCTCCTCTCCCTCACCTTTTATATCCAATCAGTTGTTCAGTTTTATTATTTCTACTTTCATAATATATCTCACATCCATCTCCTCTCTACTCACAATGCCATTTATCCCATATCAGGCCTTCATCATCTCTTGTCTGGGTTATAGCAATGGTTCCCCACCTGGTCTTCTCATCTCAAGTCTCTCCCTCCTTTGAGCCACCCTCCACACAACTATTAAAATGATATTACAAAGACATGTAATTTACCCCTTTTCAAGTCACTACTCACATCATAAACTCCAGTGACTTTGTAAAATATGTAGGATCAAATACAAACTCCTTACTTTGACTTTTTTTTAATTTAAATTTTTGTTTGATTAAACTATCCAGTAAATTCCCTCTCTTCATCCCCTCCCCCTACTAGAGTGACATCATTTGACAGAAAGATATTTGTGTATATAATATATGTATATATATAATCATATTTTATTTATTTCTACTTATCAGTTCTTTCTCTGGACATAGGCATACACAAGTCATTCTTCAAATAATATTACTGTTGCTATATATGTTTTCTTGGTTATACTCAATTCACTCTTCATAATTTCATGTAGGTTTTTCCTTTTTTCTAAAATTAATCTGCTTGTCATTCCTTTGTTGTAGTATTATTCCTTCCTTCACAATTATATGCCACAATTTATTTATTTCCCCAATTGATGGGTATCTCTTCAGTTTCCAGTTCTATGATATTTAATGCCCATCACAACATAGCTCCAATCTACCTCTCTAGTCTTATTTTACATTATTCCTCATCACCCACGGAAACGTTCAGCCAAGGGACACAGTTTTCTAACTCCCTTTTCAGTATCTTCTAATAGATTGTTTGACATCCTTAGAATAAACTCATAAGCAATTAAGCAGATTGATCTATCTAGTTTTCTTCAAAACTCTACTGTAGTGATGAGGGACAACCTACATAATACCATTTTTAATGTCTTAGATACTTATGGTTTTCCCAAAAACAATCATATTTATTTTCCATATATTCTACATATATATTATGTGCATGTTATTAGCTCCCTGTGGGCAGGACTTTTGAATTATGAGTCCCTAAGAGAGTGGCACAGATTTGGTTTCAAATAAATACTCATTACTTGATTGACCAAGTGATAAGTTGATAATCTTTACTGGTGGCAAAGTTTATAAAAAGGGACCTATAAAGTCATTGAAATTATAAATCTAGACCAAAAATAAAACTAAAACTAAATTTAATCCCTTTTTGACAAAATTACTGTAAGAATGAGCTAAAGTAACATAAGTAAAATGTTTCTGTAAGCAACAAATCCATTAAGTCACTAAGAACAATTGTTGACCAAGCAAGAGATAGAGAATATCACAAAATGCAAAATGAATAATTGTGATTACATTAAATTAAAAAGCTTTGTATGAACAAAATCAATGCAACCAAAATTAGAAGGGAATCAACAAATTGGAAAAAAATCTTTATAACAAAAACCTCTGACAAAGGTCTAATTACTCAAATTTATAAAGAACTAAATCAATTGTATAAAAAAATCAAGCCATTCCCCAATTGATACATGGGCAAGGGACATGAATAGGTAATTTTCAGATAAAGAAATCAAAACTATCAATTAGCACATGAAAAAGTGTTTTAAATCTCTTATGATTAGGGAAATGCAAATCAAAACAACTCTGAGGTACCACCTCATGCCTAGCAGATTGGTTAATATGACAGTTAAGGAAAGTGATAAATGTTGGAGTGGATGTGGCAAAATTGGGACACTAATGCATTGCTGGTAGAGTTATGAATTGATCCAACCATTCTGGAAAGCAATTTGGAATTATGCCCAAAGGGCTTCAAATGACTGCCTGTCCTTTGATCCAGCCCTACCACTGATGGGTACCCCAAAGGTACCCATAAGGAAAATGACTTGTACAAAAATATTTATAGCTGCGCTTTGTGGTGGCAAAAAATTGGAAAATGAGGGCATGCCCTTCAATTGGGGAATGACTGAACAAACTGTGGTATCTGATGGTAATGGAAAACAATTGTGCTAAAAGGAATAATGAACTGGAGGAATTCCATGTGAACTGGAACGACCTCCAAGAATTGATGCAGAGCAAAAGAATAGAACCAGGAGAACATTGTTCACAGAGATGGATACACTGTGGCACAATCAAACATAATAGACATAATACAGGGCAATCTTGAGGGACTTGTGAGAAAGAACATTATCCACATCCAGAGAAAGAACTGTAGGAGTAGAAACATAGAAGAAAAACATTTGCTTGATCAGATGGTTTGATAGGGATATGATTGGGATGGAGACTCTAAATAACCACCCTAGTGCAAATATAAATAATATGGAAATAGGTCTTGATCAATGTCACATGTAAAACCCAGTGGAATTGCTTCCTGGCTACAGGAGGGGGCAGGTGGGAGGGAAGGGAAAGAACATGAATCGTGTAACCCTGGAAAATATTCTAAATTAATCAATTTAAAAAATATTTTTAAAAGAATGGTTGTTTAAACTTTTACTTCTGCAAAGTTAAGATTTAAATATGCTATTTCTACAATCTGAATTTATTGTTTGTGTTCCACTCAAAGATCAAAATGTCACAAAAATGACTGACTCTAGCTAGGGTTGGAGACTGGTTTCAATCTCTCATTTTGTTGTTGTTGTTGTGTGTGTGTGTGTGTGTGTGTGTTTGCGCACGCGCGCGTGTGTGTTTATTTATGTTTTGTCTTCCACTGAACAGACACGTGTGCTTTTACTTACTTCTATAGGTTCCCTTCATAAATTGGTCTATCTAGATGGGCTTTTTTAAAAAAATGTGATTATTGGAGTTTGTAAAATATAGCATTCTATAGTCTTCATCCACCAGTTTCACCTAGAAGAATATATTTTTGGTTCACAGCTTGAATGGCAGAGAGCTTGTGAATCAATTCATCATCAATTAACTTTAAGAACTTGGAATGAACTAACTATATGGAGAAAAATGTAGACCATAAGCCTCCACAGAACTTTCCACATATATACCATAGTTCAGCACATATTAAATAAATCTCCACTAGGGTTTTGGTTTTCCTGAATTTTCATGGATATGTATTCTTCCTCAAGTGATTGGTATATATACAAATAGACTTCTAAAACAATTTGAAATGACTTTTTTTTTATTCTTCTGATCTATAGAGTTGTGGGGGGAAAGTCTTTTCTGATTGAAATAAATTAAATAAGGGTTTGTTGAACAGTACTTTGTGCTAGGCACTGTGGTAAGCACTTAGGTTACGAAGAGGAAAAAATTGTTCACTTTCCTCCAGGAACTTCTATTAGATGAAGGGAAAATTACCTGTACCCAGATAAATGGTTAGAAAATATAACATGTCTGGGGCTAACTTCATATAGTAAATTCCATCCCCAAACCTAGAAATGAACAGAAGAGAGAATAAAAGACCATTTCTGATGAATCCACATACTTCCTATGAATCTGTTTCAAGTACTTTTTTATCATGGATTCTTAAATTTGGAAGGGACCATAAGAGACACCCGGTGAAAACCATAGTCCAAAAATTCTTCTGTTCTGTGACATTGCTGATAGGTAGTTATGCAACTTATTCTTAAAATCTTAAATGATGGCACATTCACCAAGTTGTCCTTATCCATTTTTAAAAGCCCTAATGGCTATGATTTTCTTGCTCTGATCCCTGTTAGACACAAGATTTTAAAAATCTTTTTAAAGAAAATATGCCTACTACAAAATATGTTAATTTAAATCTATATTTAAGTTGTAGGCTAGATCTCATTGGTACACATTGTTTAATTCTCTGTTGGCTATATGTAGAGTAGCAGTGGAGGTAAAGCTTGGTTGGTTTTATGGCAAGAAGACCTCGGCTAAATCTTTTTTTTTTTTTTTTTTGCTCTATGGGATTCAGTTTCTTCATTTGTAAAGTACAAGATTAAATCAGATGACCTCTGAGGGTACTTCTATAGCTACACTGGTGATCCTATAATACTGTATGGATAAAAAACTTTAAATTCATGACAGTACTCATTATATTCCTCCTTCCTCCCTTCTTTCCCTTTTTCCTTCTGTACTTCCTTCTTTTTTCCTGTCCTTTTTTTTCCTTCTTACCCTCTTGAATTTTTTTAAAGGATGGCAATTTATTGATATCTATGGTTTTTACAATCTATTAGTTTCAGATTTGACTACTACTACCCCACCACTTTAAACTCTCCCCGCTCAACCCCCACCTCCCCCCCCCATACACACACACACACACACACATATCCTCAGTTATCAGACCTTTTTGAAAGGTTATCCCACTCAATTTTCCAAAGACAATAAGGTGGTTTGGGGCAAGATACATTAAGTAGATACTAGAAATTGAAAGATACAAGTATTAGATTTCAATATTTCAAACTGTTATAAATTCTACATAGACTATTCTTACTGATACAGATGTAACACGATCATTTTGAATATAATCTAATGTTTGATAGAGGATAAAACTTAACTTGGCACAATACATTTATAAAATATGCAATATACACTTATTCCCATGGGGTACATATATTTTATTTACAGCATTATCATATTATCAATTGACAATATATTATTGGTATGAATCACTACCTTGAAAATTAAGTGTTCATTATAACTAAAAGGGAAAAATGCACAGAAAAAGAATTCAGCCACAATGATATTAAGAGAATAGTACTGTCAAAATTATCACTTTTAATGCAATTTGTGTGCAGTTTATTAATTTAGCAAAACATCATCCTTGGAGCCCCTCTCCATGATTGGAACAATATTTTCACTTCAGAGAGGATACTACTACTAAGGATAATCAATATTTGTTACATGATTGAATGAATGCTAAGGAAAAGAACAAGTAACATCAGTTCTATCACCTCTGCTTATGTACACTGTACATAACAGAACACTAACAATGCATATTTATAGATGCTTGTGCGAATGGAAGAGCACATCAGGTTTACCTAGAAGCAAATCTTATTTCAGACCCAAATTTGAAAATCTATGAACCATGATGATATTAACTCCAAGATATATGACTTCCCATCAAACAAAAGGAGGACTTAGTGGCCAGCTAAAAGGATTCTAATGATGCCTTTAGACTCTCATGTTCTCGTAATGACGGGAAGAAGATTTATATGCTCTGTATAGGTATAATTAGACACCCACAAACCCATTTGACCCTGCTGAGGTGAAGAGCTCTTCTGCTTTGGGTTTCAGCAGATGAATCAATACTCACACGTTTTACCGCTGTGGAGTGAAATTGAGGAAATGAAAACCTGATAATTTTGCTCCCAGTGCAGTCTAGACAGAGGAGAGCAGTTTTAGTCTTTGACAGGAAGATCTATTTCCAGTTTCTCAAAAGGCTAGTGTCAATTTTGAAACTTCTTCTCTTATTGATTTTCAGTTTTGTTCAAATGGATGTTTTATTTGGAATATTAGTCCCAGTGACCATGTAAGCTCATATCTGTTTCACAAACAGATGAAATCGTGTTTTAATTCTGGGTCTAGGTGGGTTTGAATCACTGAGTACTTTGTTCAATTACTTTATAGTAAATGTACAGATTTCAAAATCCAACCACACGTTCACATTTGGAAAAAAAAAAAGTCATGTCAGAATACCTCAGGGGCATGGCATTACCTATTTTATATCTACTGGAAGAGGCTTCAGTTTAGCCAAAGGATAAGCTCCTATTGCATTATAATAATGTCCTAAGCATTGCCGAATCATTTTGCTAGCATTTTGTCTAATACGCTCTATATTAATGTGCTATAGCAACCAGAGAAATTGAAGCTAATAAGCTTTCTGGTTTGTAACAGTTTAATAACAACCTAAGGGCCAGCTCAAAATGATGCTGCACCAGCAAGTACATTGGGAAGAAATGCTAATAGTGCTTATTGAGACTTAATTCAGTCATAAAAGGGAAGCAGATCATAAAGTCCAGGTATCGTAACTCCCCACTGTAGGGCAATTTGTACAGTTTATTTGTGATTTATTGAATTACTCATTTATGATTTTTTTTCTTGTGAAAATGAAAATAGTGCATGGCTACGAGTCTCTTGAATAGGCCATTTGATAAAGGACATTGAGCAGAACCTCGAGTTTCCCATATTTGTGGTGTATGGAAAGGAACAGCCTTATTATAACCCCATTAGTGACAACTGTCACAATTATAGAAACCAAATATTATTTCCTGCAGTGTCTGTATGAGCTCCAGTTCCCAGTGAACAGTCTAGGCTAAGAATGCAAGTCAGAGGTTTCAGATAGTTGCTTCAAATGCCTTTCTGTACAGAACACTGTCAATAAGTCCTCTTTGAGATGGAAGATTTACACGCTCCTTTGTCAGCTCCTTTCTCAAGGAGGGAAAGCTTTGGTGGCTGCAGAAATGAATATGAAATATGTACCACTGAGCAGATACCTTACGTGCCTTTTATGGCTACATTTCTTGCCAATGGAATTTTATTCATGCACAAATTAATGAAGCCTCAGGAAGCTTGCGGCCTGCTCCCACAGGGCTAGTAAAAGTTAAATTATTTTTTACTGCAACACTCAAACACGCAGTGGCAAAAAAAAAAAAAAAAAAAATCAACTTCTGGATGTTGTGTGAAGTCACAGTGGAACTTTGTGTGTGAATTGTATCGATTCCCTTCGTTTGGGTTTTGTTGAAATCATATGCGTGCTATGATGCCTTTGGTAGCATGCGGTTACTGACAAGCTGCTGTGAATTTATGTTAATTAAAAACTCTAAACCCTGCTCCTTTAATCACATCTATTTATTTACCTAATGTAGTGACTAGTGAGGATATTTCCTCTGAAGTCCTGAGGTGAAACAAAATCTAACTAATCCTTGTTTTTGTTTTGTTTTTTAATTTTCCATGCTGCTGCTTGTAAGTGCTTCCAAATCATGGTCAAATTATTTTCAACACATTAGCACTTAAAAGGTTAAGTGTGCTTTTCCCCCAGAGACACATTAAGGCAGCCAGGGTGGTTTATATCTCATACAGAGTTCTGTGCCTCACCTGTATGCCATCAAAGCACCACTGGGGCATGGTAAATTACTGGTATGACATTTTCGATGTTTTTCCACTCCTTGTTTTCCAAAATAAGGGTATTCCAGCAAGCTGTTTTTACTGTGCCTTTTTAAACATCAAAAGTACAGATGAGCCCTGTGGATAAAGAGCCATATTTGCATGGGGGTCACATTCTTTCAGCAAATTGCTCTCTGGCAATTTAAAGTGCACATTTTGGGGCCACGTGTTATTTGAAAATCAAAATATCACTCTAATAGCATGTGAAGGGGACTCTAATGGCAACACTTTACATGAAGCAATCTCCCAAAGACCACAGAGAAACTTCTCATTTTATCTGAGGAAAGATCATGTGCTTCACATTTTGAAACTGCAAAACTCAAAATTTCTAATTTGGGAATATATATATATATTTTTCCTCCTTTCCAGAATTATCCTAAGAGCATAAAATCTGAAAAGAGAATTATGATCGCTTCCTTAGAACATCTCTTCCCTCCTCAAAACATATTACTATACCAACTTCTTGGCAAATTATAGGAGGTTTTTTATGTCCATGTAACCCTGACTTTGGGAATAACAATAGACTAGCTCAGACTGACAGAGTGACCCTATAGTATAAGAATTTTAAAAGAAACACAACTCTCCAGTCCAGGATCTGGATGCCTACTAGGCAAATAGGGAGTAAAAGCATTCCCCTGTCTTAAATAAAGCCAATGTCATGGATTTAGTTCTCAGGATATGCCGCCGGGCTTTTTATGTTCCATGGTTGGCTCCTAAACTCCTGGTCATGGCTAGTCATCTCTCTCGTCTGAGATGCTAAGAGGAGCCAGGTAGGAAAGTTCTAGAAAGATCAGTGCAAAACTAGAGACATTTATGTCACCCAAAGAGGAAGGGCACAAGACCCAAGGCAAAGAGGATCTGGGCTGAGCTCTGCTATTCTTTAACTATGTGACTTTGGAAATGCATTCCCAAGGTCTTGACTATAAAATATAAAAAGAAAATGAACAAGGTGACCAGTAAGGTCCATTCCAACTCTAAGTTTTCTATGACTTGAAGTCAGTGAGAGAAAGTGGAGAGTGGCTCCTCTTGCCCTGTGCTGGAATTCTGGCTCTAAGATTGTCTAGCTGGGTGATGTAGGGCAATTTACTCCCACTTTTTTGAACTTAATCTATAGAATGAATGGCAACATGGTATAATAGATAGAAAGCAGGTTATATGAGACAGGATGATTTGGATTTAAGGCCTCTGGCTCATAGATTATGTTATAATTACATATTGCCTATAAACATATACATATAATAATACATAATTTAAAATCCTGTTATAAGCCTCTGGCTCATAAGTGTATTACTTTGAGCAAATCATGTAACTTGTCAGGTACCTTTATAAGGATATAAGTTGCAGATTTATTTTATTAAGAGAGAGAGAGAGCTCCCTATGTCAAGAAAATAACACGTCTGATCCCAAAACAAAACCCTAATTCTTTCCATGTTGACCTCACAGGGTTAAAATGAGGAAAATACTATGTAAAGTTTAAAATAAAATCTAGAAGTGAACAATTGTTACTAGAAAAAACAACTCAAAATCCATACTCTGCTGAACTCATATATTTTGCTGTTAAAAAAAAATGGATCAGCACTTTCATTTTTGAATAAAACATGCTATAGGGGGCAGCTAGGTGGCTCAGTAGATTGAGAGCCAGGGCCAGAGATGGAAGGTCCTGGGTTCAAATTTGACCTCAGATACTTCCTAGCTGTGTGACCCTGGGCAAGTCACTTGTCCCCCTTTGCCTACCCTTACCACTCTTCTGCCTTGGAAACAATATGCAGTATTGATTCCAAGATGGAAAATAAGGGTTTAAGAAAAAAAAAAAAACATGCTGTGGAAACATGACATCTTTAAAGGAGGGTTTTAGGGAAAGGAAGAGGATTTCATCTGGGTAGGAAAACCCAGATTAGCAAACACTTGTCATTGATACAGATCACTGTCTTGCTTTTAGCAAGTAGCCAGGGGCAGTGAAAAAATTAAATGACTCATATAATATCACACATTTTGTGTTGACAGACAGGCCTTGAACTTATGCCTTCTGGTTCAGTGGGAAGAGTGCTGGCTTTGGTGTTTGAGGGCCTAGATAGGAAGTGTCCTTGCTATTTCCTCTCTTGTCTTGGGTGAGTCATTTAAGTAATCTGCACCTCAATTTTGTCATTTATAAAAGCAGGATGTTGGACTAGATGACCTTTCAGCACCTTTCCAATTATAATTCATGATCTTTCTAATTTAATCCAATCCAATAAACATTTTATTAAGTGACTATTACATGCTAGCACTGTGCTAAGTGCTACAATGAATAAAAATAATAAAACATACAATTAATAAGCATATAACTAATAAAAAGAGTTCTTGCCCTCAAAGTGACTTCAGTCTAATAGGAAGACAGCCTGGAAAAAGGAGGCAGGAAAGCAGAGATAAGGGTGGGGAAAATGCATGCAGGAGTGCATCCTATTCCATGGAATTGAAACCAAGCAAAACGCTAGAGGGATCTGAGAGTCCAGTTTCTGCCCTCTATAAAGGAAGACAACAGGAAGAGTTTGGAGCTCCATTCTCCAGCCTTCAGATCAGAGGTGACAGAAAGCTAAGAGAAATATTGTCCATTAAGGCTTGAGTTAGCAGAATGGTGAGTTTAGAAGTGATGAGCTTATCCTGGGTGGGGTATCTTGTTCTCTGGAGTTGAAACCAGAAAGAGGAGCAGATGCGAGATGAAACTCTTATGAGTCCAAAGTCAGCCTTTGCTTTGCTACACAACCCAGTCTCCCTTTATCCATTCTGCTGTATTTTAAAGTTGACAAGGATTTTTTTTTTAAATCTAAGATTTGGGGAAAAAATAATGGGGTTGTGTTAAAGGTTGATCTTAATATGATAGAAGTAATTTTAGAAGAAATCACATTTGTGAATTGCATATGTAATTATTTGGCATACATTTAAAATGGCCATTATTCAAATCCTTTTTTTCATTTTCTCTATTCACATGTATAGCCTTTTATTTTCTGTGAGTAACACATACATTTATTCATTTCTTTATTGAGGCTAGTTATTCCTGAATCATCTGGGGCAACCATAATGTCTCTGAAGAAGCTGTTGCAAGCTGGATCAACCAGGAACCAGCATACTTTCTAAGCAGATTTTGACATGACAGACTGTAATGGCTCAAACTATTGAATAAATAATATGCATTTTTAAAAGTCCATAATTATACAATTGCACAATAGTCCATAACAGCTTCTTACGGACTATGGAGTAAATAATACACATTTCTAAAAGTCCATAATTACATAATTACATGATAGTCTGTAATTAAGGACTATTGGGTAAATATATAATTGGTGAGTTTTTAAAATCTGTCGTATAAGTACTTTAAAAATACAGAAAAAGAGAAATGAGAAAAGAAAGAGAAAGAAAGAGAAAAGGAGAAAGAGTATAGCAGATTATATTTGGCATAGATTTCAGAGGTACAGTCACATGAGTATAATCAATGCTTGAATGGGGGGGGGGCACTAAAAGGAACTAGTACCATTTAGATGAAAGAAGAATTCCCCCCTCCTCTTTTCCTTCTGTCCTTTCCATAGCACCTGCCCTGCCAGAGGCCATCTAAGGAACCTATTATTCTCTCCCCACACCCCTTTTAAATCTATCTCCACTTTTCTCTGGCAATAACCCAGATGAGGGAGAAAGGAGACCCAGGGTAGTGCATCAAAGTACTACACTGGGATGATAAGCCACATCTGGGTGTATTTTAAATCCTGAAAACATGAAGCAAGATAAAGAGTTTACCATCTTTCTCTTTATGACAAAAGCCTAAAGTTTTGGGTGCTGGGAAGTTTTGAACCTTATACTTGAAGTTTAAATGTAAATAAATTGCCCTAGTTTGCTTCTTTCCCAAAGGCCAGCCCCCATTCCCAAGCCTAAACTTTGTCATTTACTCTGATATCTTTTTTTTCCTCCAAATCCTCTGTCCTCATCAATAATCTTTTCCCATGCAGATCTGTGACATCCACTGAACTGCCTTATCTATCCAAAACCTATATAAGCATTAGCAATGGTGGTGAAGCTTGGTTGGCACATACTCAGAGTAGTCTGACTTATTACCAGAGTTCTTCACCAAGACAGGAAAATAACTGATGTCCTTGTCTGTGTTTGTTTGAAATATAGTATAAAAATTGTTAGAAATAAGACTTTACTGTGTCCCTGTCCCCTTTCCCTCAAAACTTAAAACAGTAAAACACAAACATGGTTGAGTCTAGAATGAATCTTTTACAAAAGTAATCATGCTCCCATTTCTTTTCTTATAATCTCACATGCTATCAGATCCTGCTGACATACCTGAAAACTGCATTAATTGTGACCCACTTTCTTAATTACACTGATGTGCCCAGCTACTCAAATAGCTTCTCAGCTAGACTGTGCCTACTAATTTTAGATGTTCTGTAGCTGACAGTGCGCTATAGGGTAGATGGCCCTAGGGTGCAGGAAATTAGGATTTCATGATAGTACTAAGTAGGGTTCCAGAGAATCTGCCAGAGGGGTGATATTGGGCCCCTCTCCGAAGGACCAAAAAGAGACACCCTTTACTATCTTGCTGGTCATTAGGTTAAGCATTCTACATTTTGGATATTCCCATAAGTGTTTCTCCACAATGTGTACTCTGTAAAATGAATTAATGAAAAACAGACAAAAATCCAGGACTTTCCTCTGAAGGCATATTGGGGAAAGGTCAGCAAAAGAAGTCTATACTACCTACAGAGATCTGTACTTATGTAGTACAGACTTATGTATATATATAAAGATATATATATGTGTGTGTGGTATATATCACACAGATATGTATATACAGGCATATGTATGTATATATACACTATATGTACATGAAATATATGCATGCAAATATACATGTATGCATAGACATACATATAAAGATGAATGATTCAAGTGTTTTCATTTTAGCTAGATGCCAAGTAACATGGAAATCAAACTCAATATATTCAAAGTTGACTCATTTATCTTTCTGTTTAAGGCATCCAGGTTCACTGCTGCCAAATTTTATCCAATTCTTCAAGGCCCCTTACTATAGACTCTCTATATACCTAATCAATTGCCAAAATCTATTGATCCTCCTTTGGAACATTTTTCACATCTGTCCCTTTCTCTCCCCTACTACAAACATCTCCTGAATACTTCAGTCTCTCTAATTTCCATTCATTCCCTTCTTCAATCCATATTCTATGTAGCAGACAAAATGAAGTACATAGATCTGCCTGGGTCCTATCCATGTCAAGAAGTTCTAATGACTCCCATTGTCCTGTGAGGATCAAATAAATTCATATTTATAAAACACTTAGCATAATGTCTGACACCTAGTAGGTGTCCTAGTAAATGCTTGTTTTGTTCCTTTCCTGAAAAAAGCTAACCCTTTTGTTGGTGTTCTTACACTAGTAAATCTTCTGTATTTATGTAATGTTAAATACAAATTTATATGACATTTAAAGTTCTTTACATCTTGGCTCAATTATGTATGTTGGGAAACATATGTATGAATAGCTATTTTCTATAAAAAAATGAACACAAAATCTTATGAACAATTGATAGCATAACATTTTACTGGAAAGGAAAAGAAAGAAGAAAAGAAGAAAAGAAGCATTTATTTTAAATTTTTAAAAATTCCAGATTATATTGATACAATTTTCAATTATACTTTTCTGTAATTTTGGGATCCGTGTTCTCTCCATCATTCCTAGCCTTCCCCGCCTTTCCAGGATGGCAGGTAATATGATATAGGTTGTACATGTTTTTATATAATAATATTTCCATGCTCATCATATTGCTTACATATAACACTTACCCGCTGAGCAGTGCTAGACAATTTGGAAACTGTGATTGGCCCCTGTGAAGAGGAGCAGGAACAAGATGTCACCATAAAAGCAAGCCCTAAACTCCCTCAGAGCAAATTGTCTTTGAGAAGGTAATATGAAGAGATTGTCTTCTGACTGGGGAGAGTCTTTGAGGGAGCTTCACTGGAGACTATGGCTTGGATCCTGGGCTTGGAACTCAGCTTCAACTTAGACTCTGACACCTGGACTACTTCATTGGGTGAGTGAATGGCTGACTCCTTTCCTAATTTCCTAAGAGACTAGCTTCCAACTTGGAGGAACCTGCATGGTTATTCACTACCAGCCTTCCTAGTTGAGAGCTAATTAATCTCTGCCTTGATTAAGTAGACCAGGAGTAAACATTTAAGTAGATAGGATAGATAACCTCTCTAACCTCTTCACATTTCTCTTCTTCATTGTTTCCTCTCCATTTTTGTAAATATTTGTAAATAAATTTCTGACTCAAGATATAATAAATATTGGTGACTACATAATTTCTTAAAATTATTGTCCAATCATTAAATTTAACCCTTACATTTTCAACTTGGATTCCAGCAGAAGAGGCCAGGAATTGGAGCTAAGAAAGAAAGGGGTCATTAGGAGTTTTTATTGTTCTTGTTGTTTTGTTTTGTTTTTAGTTAGGGTGACCGGATCCTTCTCTCCCTCTCTCTTTCTCACACATTCTCTTTCTCTCTCACACACATTCTCTTTCAATCTCTCTCTCTCTCTCTCTCTCTCTCTCTCTCTCTCTTTCTTTATCTCTCCTCTCTCTTTCTCTCTCTCCTCTCTCCAACTTTTATTAATAAATAAATATAAATTAATATATAGTCTCCAGCAATTTTAATCATAACACATGCTTTCAAGTTTTAAAAAAACAACAAAGATGCAAGTTTTTGAGATAAGAATTGATTGGTAAAAATTATCAGGGAAACTGGAAGCAATCTTAAAATAATTTGATATAAAACAAAATCGTAACTATTTACCAAGATAACGTCAAAACTGATACAAAATCTAGGCATAATGTGATGTAATTATCAGATAAGAAGAAAGAATGTACTTCCTTTAAGACTTATGAATAACAGAATAAAAATAATAAACAAGAGATAGGAAATAATGTGAGACATAACATGAATAATTTTGAATAAATTTCATTAAAATATTTACCAATAAGATTAATGTAGTTAAGACTCTAATTGAGGAAAAATATACACATCTTTTGGATGGAGGGTTCAAATCTAAAATATGTAGAGAACCTTGCCAAATTCATAAAAATATGAGTGATTACCCAATTGATAGAGGATATGAATGGTTTTTGAATGAAAAAAAAGCTATGGAAAAGAAAAAAAATTCTTCATTATTGATTAGAAAAATGCAAACAAAAACAACTCAAAGATATCATCTCTGGGGCAGCTGGGTAGCTCAGTGGATTAAGAGCCAGGCCTAGAGAAGAGAGGTCCTGGATTAAAATATGGCCTCAGACACTTCCTAGCTGTGTGACTCTGGGCAGGTCACTTAACCCCCACTGCCTAGCCCTTACTACTCTTCTGCCTTGGAATCAATACATAGTATTGACTCTAAGGTGGAAGGTATGGATTTCAAAAGAAAAAAGAAAGATATCATCTCACACCTATAAGATTTGCAAAATGATTAAAGGGCAAAATGACAAATGTTACAGAGGATGCTGAAAAGTGGGTATACTTATATACTCTTGGTGGAACTATAAACTGATGCAATTATTTTGGAGAGCAATCTAGAATTGTGCTCAAAGAGTTATAAAATGGTATATCTTTTGACCTAGCAATAACACTTAGATTTATTTCCTAAAGTGATCGGGGAAAGGAAAAGAATTCATTTGTTCTAAAATATTTATAATGACTCTGTGGCAACAAAAAATAGAAATTGAGGGGTGCTCATTAATTGGAAATGGTCAAACAAATTATGATATATGATTGTGATGAAATACTACTACATCATAAGAAATTTAAAACAGGTTAATTTTTTTAAAGCATGGGAAGATTTCCATGAAATTTTGAACAGTGAAATATGCAGAACTAAGAAAACATTATTGTGTATGTCCGCTCCAGAGAAAGAACTGATGAATAGAAATAAGGAAATCATAGTTTTATATTCATACATTTTTTGTCAAATAATGCCTTCTTGAGTATGGGGAAGGGAGTGAGGGAGAATGTTACCTCAAAATTTTGATATAACAAATAAATAAATTTAAATAAAATAAAATAATTAAATTTCTACCTAATCTTCAATCTATATCTTTATATGTATACATATATACATGTGTATATATGTATTTTTTAATTATTAAAGCCATACCTCACTAAATATCATATATCTTTTTTTAAAACCCTTACCTTCTGTCTTAGAATAATACTGTGCTTTGGTTCTGAAGCAGAAAAGCAGTAAGGACTAGGTAATGGGGATTAAGTGACTTGCCCAGGGTTACACAGCTAGAAAATGTCTGAAGCCAGTTTTGACCTGGTTCTCAATCCCCTGAGCCACGTACCTGCCCCATATATCTATAGGAGGAATTGGACCAAAATATGCTACCAATCATTTTAAGTTCATAGATGACATCAATTTGTTTGACTCCTTTATTATTAAATATTAATTTATTAAAACATTACTTTGTCTCAGAATTTCTTCAATTCTATCAAAATATCATTTTAATTCAATAAATGTATAATTCTTAATATTTACCAAGGAAAGGTAAAACTAAAGGTTTTTAACTTTGTTTTTAAAGTTATATTGTAACCAATAGATGAAGGTATAACCTACAAGTGTCCTTTTTGTGGACTACTGCAAAGGCATTTAAAATGATTACCTTTTATATTTGAAACAAAGTTTCAGGACAAAAGATCATTCCTTTAGACTTCCTGAAAAGAACTTTGGAAATGGACTTCATACAATTGCCACCTAATCTCCATCTCTTCTGCTATATCATAATACTTTTTTAAATGATGCTTGGAGATTATGAACTTTAGAAATTGAAACAGTTATTAAAAATGCTGTTTTTAAGATTTTATAGTGAATGCTATGCCTGGGTAATTGTGAGTAACAGTTCCATCTTTAATACTGGTATAGTTACAGTACAGTTAATGAGTTGCATTCTCCAGGATATTTTGAGATTTAAAATTTGTGGCATGGGAATTTCTTTGTCTGTCAATCCATGAAAGATAGAGAAATCCTGATGTAATTCTAGCTAGTTATCATGTCTTGCTAGGTCTTTAGCAGGTGCTGAATTTTTGTGATGTATTTCATAATTCTGCCATTCCTTTTAAATAATCTATATTAAAAATCCTGAGTTCCTTAAGGGCAATTTGTTGTGTTGATGAGCTGGTCCTGATTAGGCATCATAAACCCCTCCATTTTCACACAAAACTACATGACTCAACCATTTGCTTGATCTGTCTTTGTCAACATATTGTTGACTAAATTCATGCAGCTGTAATGCTTGGAGGGTTGTTTTTTATTTCATTCTTGCATCATAACTATTTCATAGACTCAATCTGGAGGTAAACCATTTTAGTTACATTCATCAAGGGCAATGATGTGTTTCTATTATTAGTCAATTAATCAATCAAGAAAAATTTATTAAGGGCCTACTATGTGCCGGGCACTCTTTTAGGCACTGGAGATATAAATAAAAAGAACAAAATAGTCTCCAGTCTCAAGGAGTTTACATAGTAATGGGTGACAACAATGTGTATTAATATATAGAAAGTAAATAAAAAGATAATTAATAGAAAATATTTAAGAATTAGGCTAAGTTGAGAAAGAAGGTATTAGCTATTTAAAAAAAAAGCAAAAAATGCTTCATGTAAAAAGTAATACTTTCATTGAATCTTGAAGAGAGATATTATGTAAAGCAGAAATAAAAAGGGAGTACTTTCTGGGTATCATGCCATGTTGGTGAAGACATGGCACATGTGCCCCAGTGTGCAAGAAGGGACACTCCATTCTCCTTCTCCACAGTGCCTGAGGATATTGTTTCACATGCTCTGCCCCGCCACCTAGCAGCCCAATGTGAGCATTTCCTCCACTGTCTGGTATAATGGGGATGGGGCTCACAGCTGTCTGAAAGTATGATTTGCACACATTAAATCTCTAAAAGTCTCTAAAAGACTCATCAATTCTGCACAGGGGATCTCCAGTGTTAAGGCAGAGAAATAGGAGATGAAGTATCGTGTGTAAAGTATAGAGAGAAAGCACTTTGAATGAATTGAAGCTTGCAAGAAAAGAGTAATATGCAACAAGGCTAGAAAGACTGGGGCTAGCTTATGAAAGGTTTTAAAAGTTAGAGGAGCACAAAGAAAGAGTTGGATGGCATATATAAACTTTGAGTCATAAGCCCAAGGATAGTAAGTAAACCCATGGGAGCTGATGACCTCATCAAGGAGAGAGAAAAGAGATACTTGGACAGAGCCCTGAGGAACATCCACATTTAGGGACATGTATAGATGATGAGAAAATCTTCATTACTATTCAATGCTTGCTTCACAAATCAGTTTTTTTCCCTTATAATTTACAAAATATTCTGCAGAAGGGATTCAAATAGAAGAACAATATAGTCCTTGTCCTAAAAAATATCACAATCAAAAAGGAGAAACAACATATAGGTCCCATTTGAATACACATGGAAATATGGAAACTCACCTCTGCCCTTTTCCTTGTATACATTCAAGTGAGGATAAAACTGTTCTGTTAGCTTCTGGATGGGTTAGGAACTTTTATCCTCTTAGTTGAACTACCACAGAGCTGGGTCTTATGGAACTTTGAAAGGCTAGAGGAGCATAGCTCTAGACAGAGGAGTACATGACAGATTGCCAGCAGTTAAGCCTGGTGAAGAACGACTGGCTGTACACAAAATAACAACTGATCCACAGCAGACAAAACACCATGCCTTATAGTAAGGGAAGGGCTCGTCTAGAGGCCATGTCACATTCAGAAGTAAAATTGGTTAAATGAATATAAAATCTACTTTAAGTTTTTCCTCAGGGGTAGGTGGTTGGTAGATTGGTACATGTACACAAGATGTGAATAAAAATAACTAATAGGAGGCAAAATAATAGAGAATGAGAGATATAGGTACTGTGAGATGAGAGATTTGAGGAGAGAAAGATCACTTTGAGTAGAACTAGTCAGGGAAAGCCCTATGGAAAAAGTAGTACTTGGGTTAAGCAAGGAAGGAATTAAGTCAGTAAAAGAGAAAATTAAATATGCACATACATTTGATGCATTTTTATTATTATTCTAAGAAATTATTATTAGATGAATTCCTGACCTTCAAGACACCAGCTCACAGATAAACAAAAAACATAGTAGGCTTCATACCTGAGAACAAGAATGATCCAAGAGAAACTGAATGTCATGACTTCCTTCAACAAAGTATATCAAACCAAATCCAAATCTTCTGCAAAATACCTTTCCAAAAGATTTTAAACAAGGATACATGTAAAACCCAGTGAAATTGCTCATCAGCACTGGGAGGAGAGGGAAGAAGGGAGGGAAAAAACATGAATCATGTAACCATGGAAAACTATTCTTAATTAATTAATTAATTAATTTTTAATTAAAAATTGAAATTCCTTTCCAGCCTCCCCGAAAGAAGTTCATCCAGCTTTTGTTTGAAACCTTCCTGTGAGGAACAACCAGCATCTTTATAATCAATCCCATCTTGCTTATAATTAATTCCAATTATTAGGTAGTATTTTTCCCCTTTCTTCAAGCCTTAATATGATTCTCTTCATCTTCTATAATTTGACACGTTTAGCCACCTGAGATCAATGCAACACATTTTAGATATCTCTCACAAGACAATGCTTCAAATACTTTAAGACAGTTATGCTATCTCCCCTCAATCTTCTCTTTTCCAGACTAAATATCTTTGTTTCCTTCAAAACTGATAAATGGCTTAAAGATAATGTTAAGCAGGGAAGAAGAGACATCTGTGATTTCCCTGTATTTTAATGTTTAATGTTAACTCATAGGACAATTGAATTTCCTAATAACCCTCCTCCTGATCACTCATCCCAGCAGTTATGACTCTGATTTCCTGCTTGTCATAATATAGGGTCCAAATCCTCTCTATAACTAATAAAGCATGTGAGCATCTGTCATAAATCCCTAGCACAGTTCTAGTACCTTACTTTGAGCTAAAGCTATAGAAAAGAGCCAATCTCATTTAGGCTGGTACAGGGATATCAGACCTTGATAAGAATATCCCAAAATCTATCTTTAGGCATTTGGAATAAATTTTTACTACCCATATTCCTTAAGCTGGAGAAACCTAAGCCTGTACTGTCTAATTCATTGTTATCATCCCAGTAGTCCCAGGCCCCTGACATCTGAAAATCTGGGGTTTTTTGCTCCTGCATCCTCTAAATATCCTGATGTATTTTTAAAGTTTCTTCACTTAATCAAATTCATTTTTGAGATTTCTATCATGCTTGTGGGGAAGGTACTTGATAATGTCCAACTCTGTAGCCCCTTTACATGTCAGAATTTTTTTAATAATCCTGGTCAGTATCCTTGGCTATTAATTCCAACTATTTTCCCCTATGTAAGCATTCATTGTAGACTTCTTTGGCTTCACCATGTCCCTGTGCTGGACATCTCTCCAACTTCTCCCACATATAACAACTGCATTTTTATATATTATCAGTTCTCAATAGATTCTATGTTCTGTAAGAGCAAAGGCTATCTTTCTTTTTATGCATTTATATCTTCCATGATTGACACAGTGCTTAGCATACAGTAAGAATTTAATAAATACTTATTCATTCCTGATTATCTATCCCTTCTGAACCAAGGAATAAGTCTCTTAAAAGACCAGAGAAGCTCCAGCCTATTGCTTCTTTATATATACATAACAGCTTAAGATTTAATGTAACCGTAATTTAATAAATATAATTTTATAACTATGTAATAAATTATAATAAATATACTTATTCAAGAGAAACAAATTCCCACATTAACTATGTCCAAAAATATGTTTCATTCTTTTTTCCTCTACCTCCAGTCCTTCCTCCAGTACCCACCTCTTACCACTTTCCCCAACCCTTCCTCTCTCCCCAAAAGGGAAGGTAATATCATATAGGTTGTATATCTAATATTATATATTACAGATTTTCCAAATAGTCATATTGTGACAGAAGAAACATATTGCTTACACTAGAGAAAAATTCACGGAGGAAATAAAATGAATAATATATGTTTCAATCTGCATGTGGAATCCATTCTTCAATGTTCCTTCTATGACAGTGTATATCCTTTTTCCTCAGGAGTTGCTTGGAATTATCCTGGATCCTTGCCTTGTAATATTTAAGTCATCCAAGTTGATCATTATACATTATTGTAGTTGCTGTATACAAAATTCCCCTGGTTCTTGTTCATTTCACTTTGCATAACTTCATCTAAGTCTTTCCGGGTTTTTTGAGATCATTTTGTTTGTCACAAGAGTATTCTATTACAATCATATCCCATAATTTGTTCAACCATTCCCCAATTGATGGCAATCTCTTGAGTTTCTAGTTCTTTATCATTACAAAAAGAGGTAATATAAATATCTTAGAACATGTAGTTTCTTTTCTTTTTTCCTTGATCACCCTAAGAAATAAACCTAATAATGGTATTACTGGGTCAAAAGACATACACAATTTTATTGCTTTTTGAATTGCTCATTAAAATGGTTGGATCATTTCAACAATTCCACCAATAAAGCATTAGTCCCTATTTTTATACAACCTCTCCATTTGTCATTTTGCCATTTTATCATTTTAGCCAATCTGATGATATTTGTGAATTATTTCAGAGTTGTTTTGATTTGCATTTTTCTAATTCACAATGAGCATTTTCATAATGTTGCATATAGCTTTGATTTCTTTATCTATAAATGATCTGCATGTGTCTTTTGATCATTTTAATTGAAGAATTATTCATTCTTATATATTTGACAAAGTTCTCTACATATTTTAAATATGAGATCTAACTGAGAAACTTTAATTTTCCTCCTACTTATTGCTTTCCTTCTAATCTTGCCTATCCTAGTTTTATTTAAACAGAACTTTTTTTTCAATTTAATGAATTCAATGTTATTCATTTTATATTTCACAATGCTTTCCATCTCATTTCATAAATTCTTCTCCTACCCATAAATCTGATGTCATATGTTCCCTGCTTTAATTTATTTTATGATATTTCCCTTTGTATTCAGTTCATGGATCCATTTTGATCTTATCTTGGGAAAAGTTGTAAAATCTTAATCTAAATCTAGATTCTACCAACTGCTTTCCAGTTTTCCCAACTAATTTTTACTAAAAAGTGAATTCTTAATCCAAAAATTTTAAAGTGGTCTTTGTCAAAGATGAGGATACCATAATATTATACAACTACTTGTTGTATGTCTAATTGGTTTCACTAATCTACTTTTCTGTTTCTTAACCAGTACCAGATGGTTTTAATAATTATTGCTTTATAATATAGTTTGAAGTCTGCTATGAGTAGAAATCTTTCCTTAGTAATTTTCCTTATTTCATTTAATAAAAACCTTTTGTCTTTCAAATGATTTTCATCATTTTTTTTCAGGTTGATAAGCTTTTTTTTTTGGATAATTTAATTGGTTAACATTGAATAAGTTGATTGTTTAGGTAATTATATTGACCCTGCCAATCTGTGAACAACTAACATTTTTCCAATTATTTAAATCTAACTTTATTAATATAAAAAGTATTCTTTAATGACATTCTTGTCATTTTGGAAGATACATTCAGGTATTTTATTCTGTTTATGGCTAATTTAATTGGGTTATCTCTTACTAACTCTTCTTATGAGATATTATTAATGGTATTTGTAGAAAAATTATGTCCTGACACATTGCTAAAATTATTGATAGTTTTGATTAATTTTAGTTGAATTTTTATTATTTTAATTTATATCTGTCATCTATCTATCATCTATCTATCTATCTATCTATCTATCATATTGCTTATTAAAAGACATGGTTTTATGCATCTCTGCCAATTCTGATACCTTCAATTACTCTTTTTTATTCCCTTATATTGCTATTACTAGCATTTCTAGAAAAATATAAAATAATATTGTTGTTCATGGGTCTCCTTGCTTTTTTCTTGATCTTACAGGGAAGGCTCCTAACTTATCCCCATAAAATATAATGTTTCCTGGTGTTTTTCAAAATATACTTATTAATCTAATGAAAAATCAAATTATGCTCTCAAGTGTTTTGAAAATGATAATTGTATTTTGTGAAAAGATTTTCTTACATCTATTTATACGATCATATGATTTTGGTACTTTTATATTTGTGTAATCAACAGAATCATGTTGATAGTTGTGTTTTTTTCCCCCTTAGATTAAACCCTTCCTGCATACCTTTTATAAATCCTGCTTGGTCATAATCTATAATATTTGTGATAAGTCTCCTGGCTAATATTTTATTTAGAATGTTTTTCATAAAGCCAGTTCAATTTATTTTTTGAAAATATTTTAATTTAAATATTATATTTCCTCCTTTTTTAGTCTAGGTGATTTATATTTGTATAAGTGTTCTTCTATTTAACTTTAATTGTTAAATTTGTTGTCATATAATTGGGCAAAATAACTCCTAATAATTGCTTTAGGAATATGTTCATTTTTTTCATTTTTGATACTAGTAATTTGGTTTTCCTTTCTCTTTTAAAATTATATTAAAATCTTAGTTTATCTATTTTTTATAGAACCAACTTAGTTTTGTTTATTAATTTAATGTTTTTCTTGAATTATTTTTTGTAAATCTCACCTTTAACTTTTAGGATTTCTGAATTAGTATTTAATTGTAGAAGTTTAATTTGTTTTTTTCCTATTTTTAAAAATTCTATACCCAATTCATTGTCATTTTCTTTTTGCTGATATTAAGTATTTAGTGATAAAAATTTCACTAAAATTACTAATTTTATTGTATCCTATAAGTTTTTGTGTGTTGCCTCATCATTTTCTTTAATAAAGTGATTTATTGTTTCTATGACTTGTTCTTTAACCCACTCATTCTTTAAGATTAAGTTATTCAGTCTCCAAAATTTTTTCTGTGATTCCATGGTCCCTTATTAGATATAATTTGTATTGCATTATGATGTGGAAAGGATTTTTTAAATATTTTATTCCATTTTTATTTCATTGATTGTAACATTTTGGTATCTTAATATATGGTCCATTTTTATTAAAGTACTATGTGCTGGTGAGAAATAGGCATTTTTATTTCTGTCTTCATACAATTTTCTGCAGCTATCCATCAATTATAGCTTATTTATGATTGTATTTATCTCTTTAACTTCTCTTTAATTTATTTTTTGTTTAAACTTATCCAGTTCTGAGTGGACATGGTTTAAATCTCCCATTACCATAGTTTTGTTATCTGTTTCTACCCAAAACTCCCTTAACTTTTCCTTGAAAAATCTGAATTCCATAACATTTGCTGTACTTATGTTTAGTATTGATATTTTTCATTACTTTTGGTACTTTTTAACATAATTCAATGTCCCTGTTTATCTCTTTTTAATTAGATTTATTTAAGCGTTAACCTTGTCTGAGATCATAATTATTGCTACCTCTAATTTTTTTTGTCATTTGAAGCAAAATATATTCTGTTCTATCCCTTATTTTTACTCTATGCTTTTCTCTCATTTTCAAATGTGTTTCTTATTAACAACATTTTGTTGTGTTTAGATTTTTTAATCCATTCCTCTGTATTTGTTTTATGGCTAATTTCATCCCATTCACATTCAAAGTTTTAATTATTAGTTGTGTATTTCACTCCATTCTATTTTCTTCACCGTTTTCCCTTTTTTGCCTTTCTTTTAATTCCTCCTTAATTATTCTTTATTCCTCCTTATTAAACTTATTTTAGCTTATAACTCATTATAAGCACAAAAAATAATTAAACAAATCTGATCCTCTAGCTTGGGAAAGCTCAAGAGACCCCAGAAATAACTAACTTCTGCCCTTTAGCTGGCCACTTTGACTTTTTCAACTATTCTATACTGTAAGACTCAAACTCTGCACCTCTAAGTCCAGTTAGGTATATCTGGACTCAAAAGTCCCTATCACTGATGGTCCTTAACACCATAAGTTCAGACTTCTCGAAATATTTTATTTTTGGAATTTGTCAAATCTGATAGAAATGTAATAGGTCTTCCTTTCTCCTATAGTAGTCATTCTTCCCCTAGCACAAACAACTTGATCTACCCTGCATTTGACCATCTTGTTAACTGTCATCTCAGCCTTCTCTAATCAACTGTTGGGAAACGATGTGTTTAAAAATGCTATTTCACAAAAATGAATTTATTATTAGACCAATAATGGTTTTAAACTCATGAAAGCTCATTTGAGACCCTACCTTATTATTTATTTATTTCTGCCAGACCTTCCCCCTCCCAGGAAATATTAATCAATTCACTTTCACAAAGGTGAGTATATTTATGGAAAAATTAACTTTTGGTTTTGATATTGACTTGCAATCATAAGGTATTTTGTTTTTAAAATGTTATTTTATTTTTGTTGATGCGTTTTAATTTTATGTAATATTTACTTCTGATTTTCCCTATCCACCCCCATTCAGTAAGTAATCTTCTATTAATTTTTTTAAAGTTAAATAAAAAAAAATGCAGACAAGGACTTGATCATCAAGATAAAACATAGACTACACAAGAACTGGATGTCTAGGCTAAATTTATAAGAAATAATGTGTTAATTTTGTTTATATCAAAGTAGTAAATTTTTACCAACCCTTTGTTCTAATATCAATTTAATAATATTAGATGAATTTTATAAAGCACTTTAAGACTTAATAATTGTTTTATGAGAACTCACATTTTAGGAATTTTCAGTAAATTTTCAAACTGTGCCTTTATTATACCAAAAATGATCAGTTAAACTTTCTTTTAAAACTCAGAGTGTTCTATCATGTGTCTTTTCCTGCTGTTAAATAAATATATACATATATGCATGTATGTATACATATATTGTGCATATAATAATTAGCACTTTATATAATTGTCTATTGGAAATATAAATTTTAGATTCTTTTAAATTGCAAGCATTTCTAGCTTAGAAAAAGAAATGTCAAAATTGACATAGTCCTCCATGCTTTTAGCAGCTCTCTATTCCAATACAATTTGAGATAACATTTGTAGAATTCTTAAACAAATTAAAATGTCACAAAGTGATAAACAAAGTTTAGAGTTAACATTCTACTTCATCTAATAGAACAATGTCACTTAATCTTCACAGAACTTTCAAACAACCATTCTTCCACAACTCCAAATATAGAGGTGTGCTACTAAATGTTTAACAACCAATTTCAGAGGGGAAAAAATGTGATACACTTTTAGGTTTATTCTGGAGTATTAACATTTTCCCCTAATTTTCTTAAGAAATAACAATCACTATAATAATAAAACAAACCCTGATTTGTAGCAATCCAAATTTTGAAGAGCCATTGAATTGATCCCAACATGTTCCTATGGCTTTTTCTTCTTTGACCATTCCCAGCTGAGATTCCCCAGGATGCCAGCTGGTCTTGAATGACCAGAAGTAATCAGAGGAACCTCTCTACCACTGATCAATATGATGTAATCTTAAATTTCTACACAATAGAACTTTTTCCAAAACCCTTCAAATAAGCTGAAAAGCTCACATAAAAGTGATCCCCATTATTTAATAAGTATTTCTTATACAGAACATACCTAGAAACTTTTCAACTTTTCTTAGGATTATCAGCGCTACCACCATCACTACTTTTGTACATTGTGGCCATTATTAATAACTAAATAGAGTAAGTAAAACAAAGATGCACCTCTCTGACATAGATATGATTGGTTAAACAATCAAGAACTTCAAAGACTGATGCAGAAACTTCACATTTGAAGCAAAACAACGTAATAACACACACTAGCATTTCTCAGAGTAAGAATGAGCTTGATTGGGTGAATATCTGAAAGACATTGTGCTGCTTAGAAAAATGACACTAATTTAATGAATAAATAAAAATCTTATTTTTTTGTATTTTTGCCTCCATTTTTACAACTGCCAATAGCACATATCAGAATTGTCATATGTCAAGTTCTCATAAAACGAGATCCTACTGTACTTCCACACTATCACTGAAGTAGCATTGAATTTATCAGGTAGACCTCCCTGCCAGCTTCAAACCCCCAACTCCAAGAAAATGGCCACTTCTTTTTAGAGATTATGTCTATGATGTAGAAGCTGCCATTACATAACATCTTAGGATACACAGGATATAACTGGGTTGTAATGGAAAGAATAGTGACTTTGAAGTTAGAAAAGCTCCTTTGAAATTCCATTTAAGAAACTTACTGTGATCTAGAGTAATATCTGTCTATCATTGGACAAGTAAAGGGAATAAGCATTTATAAAGTGACTACTATGTTCCAGGTGTGTATGAGATATTAACAGAAGAGCAGCACCTTTGATGTGAGGACCTAATGAGTCCTTCTTGTGGCTGCTCCTCCACCTTTGGTATCTACCTTTCACCAAAGTCTCACTTGAGGCTCCAAGAAGTTGTAGCTCATACAAGCATCACATCCAGGTTAAACCATCTCCACAGACAGGCTACACCAGGTTGAGAATAGTAGATATCTCTCAACCCCATCCATAAGTCAGGGGGTTGTCTACCCTAAGCAGGTTGACTTCCCTTGGCAGAAGGAGCTGAAGAGAACAATTTGTTCCAAAGATCCATGAAGGTAGCTCAAACAGATACTAAGGGAAGCTTATAACTTCATAAGATATGAAAGAAACCAAGGCTATTCACAGCATCAAGGGGCCTTGCTAATCAGTCTGACTTTTCTCTTGCCACTGGAATTCCATGACTCTGGAAGAGAGAGTGAAACTGATGAATTTATATGCCTAATTTAATCCAATTCACACATGAAACATGATATTATCCCATAATCTCATTAGCCCTCTTCAAAAAGAAGAATGAAATCAAGTATCATCTTTAATGAAGATGTTAGTAGCCTTCCCAATAAGATTAAGGGGGGAACAAGGTTGTCCATTATCATTACTATTATTTAATCTTGTACTAGAAATGCTAGCTTTAGCAATAAGGGAAAAATAAATTGAAGGAATTAAAGAAGACAATGAGGAAACTAAACCTTTATTCTTTGCAGATGATATAATGGTATACTTAGAGAAGCAACAACAACAAAAAGTTTAAATAATTAACATTAGCAAAGTTGCAGGATACTAAATAAACCCACATAAATCATCAGCTTTTCCATATATTGCCAACAAAATTCAGCAGCAAGAGATAGAAAAATCCACTTAAAATAACCCTAACCACTATAAAGTACCTCAGAATCTTCTTGTCAAGACAAACACAGGAATTATATGAACATAATTATAAACACTTTTAACAAGAATTACATCAAATCTAAACAAATGGAAAAATATTAGTTGCTCATGGGTAGGCTGAGCTACTAAAATAAAATGGCAATTGTGCTTAAATTAATTTATGTATTCAATGCCATGCCAATAAAAATAGCAAATAATTTTTATAGAACTAAATTTAAAATAAAATCTTCTGGAGGAAAAAAAGGACAAGAATATCAAAAGAATTAATGGGAAAAATGTGAAGGAAGTTGACCTAGCAGTACTACATCTCCAACTATACTCTAAAGAAATAATCATCAAAACAATCTGGTAATGGCTAAGAAATAGAATGGTTATTCAATGGAACAGATTAGATACATAATAAAGAGGGGTAAATGACCTTAGCAACCTAGTATTTGATAAACCCAAAGACCTAAACCTTTGAAATAAAAACTTACAATTTAACAAAAGCTGCAGCAAAAACTGAAAAACAGTATGCTGGAAACTAGGTATAGACCAATATCTCATACCCTATACCAAGATAAAAACAAAATGGGTATAAAATCTAAAGAATGACATCATAAGTAAATTGGGGGAATATAAAATAATTTTACCTGGCTGATCTATGGAGAAGGGAATAACTTATAACCAAAAAAGAGAGAGTATTATAATTCACAAAATGAATAATTTTGATTATATTAAATTAATGGCACGACCAATCTGCTTCTGAAGTATCTTAATCTCTTTGAGTCTTAGTTTTCTCATTCTAAAATGGAGAGATTTGGATTCAGTATCCTCTTTGGCAACTCCCACCTATAGATCTATGATCCTATTCTCTTTTTTATTATTATAATATTTTTCCAGATTACATAAGCACAAATTTTCAATACTTTTTTCTGATATTTTGCATGTATTTCTTTTATCTTCCACCCTTCTCCTTTAACACAAGAGAGCGGTGATATGGCATAGGTTGTACATATATTATCATAAAAAACTTATTTCCACATTTGTCATGTAGTGAAAGGCACATATTGCTTTCAGTAGAGAAACTTCATGAAGGAAATAAAGAATTATTTTTCAGTTTGCATTTGTATTCCATCATTCCATCCATTAGTTCTACAGAGGTACAAACATTTATATATATATATATATATATATATATATATATATCAATATGTACATATTGGTCATGAGTCTCTTAGAGTTTTCCTGGATCCTTGCTTGTTGATAATAGCTGTCATTAGCAGTTAACCATCATAAACTGTTTTTGTTACTATGCCCAACATTCTCCTGCTTCTGATCATTTCACTTTGTATCACTTCATATAAGTCTTTCCAGGTTTTTTGGTGTTCATCTTGTTTTTCATTTCTTTTGGCTCAATAGCATGTAATAAGCATAGACCACAACTTGTTCAGTCATTCCCCAATTGATGGACATCCCTTTAGTTTCCAATTCTTTGCCAACACAAATAACTGCTAACAATATTTTGGAACAGGTAGGCTCTTTCCCCCATCTTTAATCTCTTTGGGATATAGATCTACTGGCAATACTGCTACATTGAAGGATATGCACAGTTTTATGCACCTTTGTGTAAAGATCTTGATTGCTTGCCAGAATCATTATCCGTTCACATCTCCACCAGCAGTGTATTAGTGACCTGATTTTTCTATATCCCCTCCAAAAGTTATCATTTTTTTTTGTCATGTTAGCCAGGCTGAAGGGTATGAGGTGGTATTTCAAAGTTGCTTTAATTTCCATTTTTCTAATCAATGGTGATTTGGAACATCTTTTATATCATAAAAAAATAGTTCAATTTCTTCATCTAAGAATTGCTTGTTCATATCCTTTGACTCTTTGGCAACTGAGATTGCTTTGTACTCATAGATTTGACTGGAGGGAGTTATCTATATATTTAAGAAGTGTAGTCTTTTTTAAAATTTGCTACAAAAATTTTTCCCAGTTGTTTGACTTTTAATCTTGGTTGCATTGCTTTTGCTTGTACAAAAAAAAACACATTTTAATTTAATATAGTTAAAGATATATATTTTACATCTAGTGATGTTCTCTATGTCTTGTTTGAACTAAGTTTTTCATTTATCCAATGATCTGACAGTCAAACTATTTTGTGTTCCCCTAATTAATGATATTAGTCTTTATTTTAAAATCATGTATCCATTTTAACTTTACCTTCGAATACTGTGTGAGATATTGGTCTACATCTAATTTCTGTAATATTGTTTTCCAGGTGTTTCAGCAGTTTTTGTCAAATAGGGAGTTCATCTTCTTCCAAAATCTTGGATTTTGAGGGTTGTCAGACACAAGGTTGCTTAGTCATTTACCATTGATTATGAAGTGCCTAATCTATTCCATTGGCCTGCTATTATATTTCTTAGTACCAAATTATTTTGATGGTTGCTATTTTATAATATAGTTTGAAATCCAGTACAGCTAAACGATATTTTTTTCATATTTTTTTCATTAATTCCCTTGATAGTCTAGGAATTTTCTTCTTCTAGATGAATTTTGTTATTATTTTTTCTAACTTTATGAGATAATTTTTGGTAGTTTGATTGGTATGGTACTGAATATGTAAATTAATTTAGGAAGAATTGCCATTTTTATTATATGGGCTTGGTCTACCCATGAGTAATTAATGTTTTTCTAAATGTTGAAGATCTGACTTTATTTGAGTAAAAAGTGTTTTGTTGTTTGTATAATATATAGCTACTGGGCTCATTTTGGTGGGTGAATTTGCAGGTATTTTATATTGACTCCAAATATTTTAAATGGAAATTCTCTTCTTATGACTTTTGAGGGGCTTTTTTGGTAATATAGATAAATAGTGATTTTTGTGGATTTATTTTATACCCTGCAACTTTGTTAAAGTTGTTCATTCTTTTGATTAGTTTTTTAGTTGATTCTCTAGGATTTTCTAGGTATGTCATCATCCTATGCTTTTTTTTTTCAATTTAACATCCAGAGTCATGAGTGACCAAGACAAACACAACTTACTTCTATTTTTCTGCAAAATAGTACCCTATTAAAATTTCAATATATAGCAATCTTGTTTATAAGAGAGGTATAGTCAAATAAATATTAATAAAAACGAATTTGAAAATAGCATTACCTAAGAATGAAGAGTTAACAGGTTAAAAGTTTTGTATAATTTGTTTTATTTAATAGTGGTGTCATTCAAGATAAATTAAATTTTACAGTTAATATTATAGGTATTGTAAAGCACTGCTGGGTATAAGTCTCTATCCAGCTTCAAAAACTATTCATCTGATTTTATGGTTCTCTGTTTATGAATAAGTAAATCAGATAACTTGAAATGCCAAAATAGCAAAACTAAACTTATTTTTCTCTTCTAGGATATCATTCAGATCAGTAAAATATATTACACTTTGTGACACTAACTTTCACTTGAGATGTTAGTGAAAAATTAAATAAAATAAAAGTTTGTGTTAAAAGGGCATAACATTTCTATCAAAACAGATTGAGCTCAAACTTTAGATAGATTGATTTGTGAAAGTATAGTCAAAATATTTTTATATGGCATGATATGAACTCAATCTAATCTCATATTTATAAAATTCACTTTAAGTAGATGTGATTTTAACCCTTTCTGATTTTTGAGGTTTTTGTAAAATCACAAAGCCCCAACTGTGGTATTCAGGAAATTCAGTTGAGCAGAACTCAGTAATTTGACTTCCCTAGTTATTAGCTACAAATTGCTACTCACCATAAAAAATATGAATCAACTGTCTACATTTCCTTCTGATTTGGATATATACACTCATGAATCACTTGCAATTAATTACAAAGCACCAGCTAACCAAAAATGTGACTAGTATTTATAGGCTATGTTTAGCAATGTATCATTTTCTTTTTAAATGTCATGTATACCAGGAAGATTATTCTTAGCTATTTCAGAGTGTTTCTTGGGATCCTGGCTAAAGAAATGATGTTTTGATTTCTTTTGTTGTTGTTGTTCAATCACCATTAAAGTGTGAATTATTATGGAATTCTTGAACATAAGGCTATTAGGCTGAGGAGCATAATTCTTTAGCTAGCTCCTTTTAGATTTGAATTAATTCAATAAAGTAATATCATGAACGAAAATAAATAGATATTTTCAAGCTAAAATACTTAAAGATTTTCCTTTTTATTATCTTTAAGAGTCTGATTGTACCATCTAAAATTTCACTCTAAGTTAAAGCTGAACAGGGAAGCATGTATATACCTGATATATTCCAGATGCTCTGTTAAGTACTATAGAATCTCATTTCATCCTCAGAACAACCCTGGGAGATATGTTGCTTATGAGTTTTACAATTGAGGACTGGGATAATTAGATTAAGTCTACACAGCCCATCTTTAGATTTAATCACCAAAGGTGAGAGCACCTTCCAATTCTGGGAGGTCCTAACCAACAAGTGCTAGAGTGAGTAACAAATCAGAATCAACTGACCATCATCCCCTACACTTTCTATAAGAAAGTGTCTTTTGTGATTGGACACACAGGCTAGAGGAAGGCACTAGAAGTGACGCATATGTGACCCCTTTAAGGGAGTTCAGTGAGTGAGGCTGCTGCTGGTTTGGTGAAGGGGACCTGAGGGAGCTTTGCTGGTTTGTGACCAAGACTGTTCCACATGGTGAGTTTAAAGACTGAATCTTCCTGAACTTCTATTAAGAACTTCTTTTCATAGACTCTGTGATTGAAGTTTGCTCCATTCACCTCCTGGCCTCAGGCCCTTTAATCCTTACCTGAGGGTTAAGATCTACCTGGACTAATCAGTGGGATAGATTCTTATCTCTGTACTTCCTCTCTCTCCCTTCTCATGTAAATAAATTTCCATAAAAGTCAATTTTGATTTGAGATTATTCTTAATTGAAGATTGATAATAGTTCAATCCTCTGGAGACCATCTTTAATATATTGAACCCATAAAACCTTTTTTTCACCCTTACAGGACACAGAAGTAGACAGAAATTAAATGACTTGCCCAGGTCACACGCATTCTACATCACTATTTGAATTTAGGTCTTCCTGACCAGAGGCTCAGCACATTGGATCTAGGTATCTCTAGGTTAAAGGAATAGGAATAGAAACTGCACAATATTATTCTAAGTGTCAAATAATATGAATTCAATTAATGTACCTCCTATATTCAAGGTATTGTGATAAGTATCAAAGGCAGTAAGACAGAATGTAGGTCCTACCCTTAATGAGTTTATAGTGTAATACAGTGATGGGCAAACTACGGCCTGGGGGCCAGATGCAGCCGCCTGAAATGTTTTATCCATCTGCCCAACATTATTCCTAATCTGATGAATACAATGAGTAGGATACAATACAATGAAACTTCCAAAAAGCTGCCTTAGAAATAGACTGACAGATGAGCATTTCCTTTCCTTTGGCCCCTCTTTAAAAAGTTTGCCCATTGCTGGTGTAATAAAAAGAAATCTTTTTTATAATAGTAATTTGTTTTCTATTTTTCTTATTATAATCAAATCAAAAATTGATTTACCAGATTTTTATCCAAAAACTGCTCCTTTCATTTATTAAGTCATCTTTAAACTTTCAATTTTGTAGCAAAGAACTAGAAATTGAGGTAATATGTATTAATTGGGGAATGATTAAGCAAGTTATAGAATATGATTGTGATGCAGTACTCCTGCACAATAAGAAATAACAAGTGGGTTAATTTTTTTAATGGAAAGACCTAAATAAAATTATGAAGAAAAATGAGCATAACCAAGAGAACATTATATACAGCAACAGAAATATTGGTTGAAGAACAACTGTGAATGATCACCTCCAGAAAAAGAATTTGTAAGTTCTACATAGTTTTTCATATGGCTCTGTGTGTGTGTGAGTGTGTGTGTGTGTGTGTGTGTGTGTGTGTGTGGTGTGTGTATGATGTCAAATATTGTCTTCTCTAGTGTGAGGAGGGGAAAGAAGGTGGAAGATAGATGGTAATTTTTATGTAATAAAAATTTTAAACTAAAAAAATGCTTTATCAGACTGAGAGGAGGAACAAGAAATAGTCAACCATCTATTATGGAAGGGAGAATGAGTTGAGGAAAAAAGAGATCAAGGCAAAGTATTCATGAGAAACCTACAGAAGAAGGAATCCCCTTCAACAAGGATAGGATGGGAGGTTAAAGGGAGGATAAGGAAGGCTTTTTGGAAAAGGTAGGATGTAAGTTGAGCCTTGAAGGAAGGGAAGGACTGTGACCAACAAAGACAATGAAGGGAATTCTAGGAATGAAGGAGGCTGTGAGCAAAGATAGAGAGATGGGAGGCAGCAAGAGAATCATAGAGACCAAGAGTAATCTAATTGGACTAGAAGCAAGAATAGTGAAGAACAAGTATGATGAAGAGAGGAAATGCTTCACTTGGAGTCAGATATCTGTGTTTAAGGCTCTGGAGCTCTCTCAGTAGCTATGAGTCATTTATCCTTTCTAGGTCTCTGCTTCCTCACCTATAAATTTCCTTATCTCTAAATCTGTGATCCTGTGTTTTTAAGGAAAGTAGGATTACATGGTAGAGGATAATTTTTTATGATAACATTGCTGATTATAAGAGTTAGTTTTTGTTTTAAATTTATTTTATTTAGTATGCTAAGTAGAAAAAATGGAACTTTTTGAATGGTGGAATGATGAAAAGGCTAAGAGGTAGTGCAGTGGACAGAGTGCTGGGCCTGGGATCAGGAAGATGACTCTTCCTAAGTTCAAAACTGATCTCAGGTGGTTGGTGATGGTGATGATGGTTTGTCTGCTTCTGAGCAGCTAAGGACGATTGAAAATCCTACACAATTTCCACAGTGTGGTGTTTTGGATAAAGAGCTAGATTTAAAGTTTAAAAGGTGAGACTTTAGTTTCTGCCTCCAACACATAGTGACTGAGTGACCTGGGCAAATTACGGAAACTCTTAGTGCCTCGGGCAGTCCTCTAAGATAACAAATTGGCAAAAAGGTGCCACCCTGGAAAGAGAGAGTTCCTCTTCCAAAGCAGCTCTCACCCCTGTTATGATCGTAATTAGTACAAGAGTATCAACATGGAATCTAAAAGCCCCCAAACTTGTAGCCTAGAAAGATTTATCATTAAATCTTTATAATGATAATTATATATTAATTAATTAAATCTTTATAATGATCATAATAAAAATTTATCATTAAATCTATCATTTATATTAAATCTTTCTAGGCTACAAATTTGGGGGTTTCTAGATTCCATGTTGACAAGGACAATAGTGGACAGAACATGTGGAGAAATTTCTATTGCTGGGAATACAACTTCTGGGGCTCTACACAGGACAAGTTTTGTGACACTAGGAAACGCCATTGGTAGTGTTCATATAAGAAAAATCTCAGCTATTAGAGTTGTCAAAAAGGGCAATAGGACACCACCACTGATAGAATTCCTCTTTGTTAGAATTCTTAAAGGATGGATAACTATTTGTCACATTTGAAAACAGCTAAGTGGTTTAGTGGATTGAGTAGCAGCCGCGCCATCAGGAAGACTTGGATTCAAATAATGCCTCAGATACTTACCAGCTGTGTGACCCTGGGCAAGACATTTCACATCTCTTTGTCTTATTTCCTTGTCTTTAAAAAAGGGATAATGACAGCATCTATTTCCCAGGGTTATTGTGAAGAAATAAATGAAATAATAAGTGTAAAGCACTTAACATGAAGTAGTTATCCAGAACACAGCAAATACTATGTAAATATTATTATCTACCTATTAGTATTTAATTATTTCAGCATAACCTTAAAGGTCACTGTCACAGAATCATAGAATATCATGATGTAGAGGACTTACATGGCTCTGTTTAGTCTAACCTATAGCTAAATAAGCATTCTTTGAGGAACAATAACAATCACAAAAATACACATCATCAGCTTCCAACCACTCCTCAGATGTTATAATCTCAATAATTGTCTCCATGCTATTTTCTCTTCTCTGAATGTTATCCAACTTACCATTTTTCTTCCCCAAATGTGTTGTCTAGAAATGAATACAATAGTCCAAAAACAATCTAAATAGAGCATAGCATAGTTATAGTATCACCTACTTAATCCATCCTAATGACTGAAAATGGGGGGAAGAGAGCTAGGAGAAGTAGGGTACATCAAGCTAAAACATGCAAAGAGAAAATCAACTGTGTCTTCATAGAGAGAGAAAAAATAATCCTAATTTGAAGAGAACCAATATTAAAGAGGAATAGGGGAAATACAAACTTAAATGTCATAATTTTGTGAATTAAAAAAATAAAACAGAGTGACTTGTTAGGAAAAATATTACAATATGTCACTTACATTATTCTTAACAATGAAATCTAAAATAAGAAGTTGATAAAAACATAGAAACAATTACTAATGACATGAAAGGAAATGATAATCATGAAGCAATATATCAAAAATTTTGGTGTATTGTTCTAGTAGTTCTAAGGGACATATTCCTACAAAAAATAAACAAAAGAGAAGACTAATAAATTGAGTACACATTTAAAAATTAAAAACCTGTAAAAAAAGCACAAAAGAAATATTAAAAAATAATGGGAAAATTTACAAACTAGAAACAAAAAAAACTGTGGAAATAATTAAAATAAAAGTTGGATTTTTAAAAAGATTAACAAAATTGATAAACCTTTACACATTCTGAGTCACAAGAGAGCAGAAAATAGTAAAATAGGACATGGTGAAATCACAACAAAATCACAAATAATTAAAAGATTAGAACCTATTATTCATAATTATATGATAGCAAAACTAAGAATATAAAAGAAATATATAAATACCTTAAAAATACAAAATGACTGAGAGAAAATAGAGATCTTTAATCTAATATTGGAAAAGCAAATAGAATTCTCTGTAAAAGAATTATCAAAGGAAAAACAACATATTCTGAAGGATTCACATCAAAACTTAATACCTCTTCTTAATATATAAACCAAGGAGGGAATAAATCACAGAAGAACTGTAGCTAGATATCCTAAATCTCAATTGATTCAATTAAAAAAATAAAATCTTTCAAAACAGATTACAGCAAATCACCTGAGAAAATATTCACAAGGGCCAACTTGAATTTATACCAGGCATGCAATCATTGTTAAACTTTCAGGAAAAAAAAATCAACATAATTAACCATAGTAAAAACAAAGGCAGCTAAAACCACAGATTTTCTCAATACATGCGGAAAAATTTTTGAAAAAGTAAGATATGCTTTCACGCTAGAAAGACTACAACAATCATTATAGAAAGACTTTTTTATAATTTGAAAAATACCAATCTGAGATCAAAAGCAAGAATCATATCCAATAGCAATACAAAAATAAATAATAAATAAAGCAAAGATGCCTACTTTCTTCACTATTATTTTTGTAAGTTTTTTAAGTTTATTTATTTAGTTAGTTTAGAAGCTTTTTCCATGGTTACATGATTCATATTCTTTCACTTGCCTCCTCCCACCCCCTCCTGTTGCCAAAGATAAATTTTACTGGCTTTTACATATATCATTGATCAAGACCTAATTCCATATTATTATTTGCACTGGAGTGATCTTTTAAAGTTTACATCCCCAATCATATCCCCAATCGAGCCATGTGACCAAGCAGTTTTTTTTTCTCTGCTTCTACTCCCACAGTTCTTTTTCTGGATGTGGATAGCATTCTTTCTCATAAGTCCCTAAGAATTGTCCTGGATCATTGCAATGCTGCCAGTAGAGAAGTCCCTTACATTTGATTGTGCCATAGTGTATCCATCTCTGTGTATAAGGTTCTCCTGGTTCTGCTCCTTTCACTCTGCATCAATTCCTGGATATTGTTCCACTTCACATGGAATTCCTCCAGTTCTTTATTCCTTATAACACAATAGTATTCCATCACCAACAGATACCACAGTTTGTTTAGCCATTCCCCAATCAAAGGACATCCCTTCATTTTCCAATTTTTTGCCACCACAAAGGATGCAGCTATAAATATTTTTGTATACATATTTTTCCCTATTATCTATTTAGAGTATAAACCCAGTAGTGATATGGCTGGAATAAAGGGAAGGCTTTTTTTAAAGCTCTTTGTACATAGTTCCAAATTGTCATCCAAAATGGTTGGATTCACAACTGCACCAGCAATACATTAGTGTCCCAATTTTGCCACATCCCATCCAACATTTATTACTTTCCTTTGCTGTCATATTAGGCAATCTGCTAGGTGTGCGGTGGTACCTTAGATTTGTTTTGATTTGCATTTGACTAATTATAAGAGAATGGGAACACTTTTTCATGTGCTTATTGATAGTTTTGATTTCTTTATCTGAAAACTGCTTATCCATGTCCCTTGTCCATTTATCAATTAGGGGATGGCTTCATTTTTTGTACAATTGATTTAGTTCCTTGTAACTTTGAATAATTAAACATTTGTCAGAGGTTTTGTTATAAAGATTTTTTCCCCAATTTGTTGCTTCCCTTCTAATTTTAGTTGCATTTGTTTTGTTTTAATTTAATTGTAATATTCTCTCTTTCTTGCTTGATCTTAAAATTTCTCCCTTAGATCCGAAAAGTGTTAACCTAATTTACTTATAGTTTCCGTCTTTAAATTTAAGTCATTCACCCATTCTGACTTTATCTTCATGTAGGGTGTGAGATGTTGATCTAAAATCTCTCTCATAATGATTTCCCAGCAGTTTTTGTCAAATAATAGGGTTTTGTCCAAAAAGCTTGGATCTTTGGATTTTTCACACACTATCTTGCTGAGGTCATTTACCCCAAGTCTATTCCATTGATCTTCCCTTCTGACTCTTAGCCAGTACCATATTGTTTTGATTACCATTGCTTTATAGTACCATTTAAGATCTGGTACTGCTAGGCTCCCATCCTTCAAATTTTTTTTTCATTAGTTCCCTTAATATTCTTGATCTTTTGTTCTTCCAAATGAACTTTGTTATAATTTTTTTCTAATTCAGTAAAACAGTTTTTGGTAGTTTGATAGGTAAGGAACTAAATAAGTAAACTAATTTTGGTAAGATCATCATTTATTATTATTTATTATTTTATTATCATCCTACCCATGAGCAATTAATGTTTTTCCAATTATTTAGATGTAGTTTTAATTGTGTGGAAAGTGCTTCGCAGTTGTACTCATATAGTTCCTTTGTCTTGGTAAATAGATTCTCAAATATTTTATATTGTCTAGGATGATTTTAAATGGAATTTCTCTTTGTAACTCTTGCTGCTAGGTTGTATTAGAAAAATATAGAAATGCTGATGATTTGCGTGTGTTTATTTTGTGTCCTGCAACTTTGCTAAAGTTGTTGAATATTTCCACTAGTCTTTTGGTTGATTCTCTAGGATTCTTTAAATAGACCATCATATCATCTGCAAAGAGTGATAGCTTAATCTCCTCATTGCCTACTTTAACCCTTTCAATTTCTTTTTCTTCTCTAATTGCTACCACTAGAGTTTCTAATACAATGTTAAATAAGAGAGGTGATAATGAGCATCTATGCTTCACTCCTGATCTTATTGGAAAGGCATCTAACTTATCCCCACAGCAGATGATACTTGCTGATGGTTTTAAATATATACTGTTTATTATTTTTAGGAAAGGCCCTTCTATTCCTATACTTTCTAGTGTTTTCAAAAGGAATGGCTGTTGTATTTTGTCAAAGACTTTTTCAGCATCTATTGGGATAATCACTTGTTTTTGTTGGTTTGCTTGATGATATGGTCAATTATGTGGATAGTTTTTCTAATATTAAACCATTTTTGCATTGCTGGACAAAATCCTACCTGATCATAGTGAATAACAATTGTCATCACTTGCTGGAGTCTTTTTACTAGTATTTTATTTAAGATTTTTGCATCTATGTTCATTAAGGAGATAGGTCTATATTTCTTTCTCTGTTTTTAGTATGCCTAGCTTTATAATTAGTACCATATTTGTATCATAAAAGGAATTTGGTAAAATTCCTTCTTTGCTTATTTTGTCAAATAGTTTGGAAATATTAATCCATTTCACCTAGATTGTCATATTTATTGCCATATAATTGGGCAAAATAGTTCTTAGTAATTACCTTAATTTCCTCTTCATTAGAGGTGAGGTTGTCCTTTTCATCTTTGATACTGTTGATTTGGTTTTCTTCTTTCATTTTTTATTAGATTAACCAGTACTTTATTTAATTTGTTTTTTAAAGTACCAGCTTCTAATCTTATTTATTAGTTCAATAATTCTTTTGCTTTCAATTGTATTAATTTCTCCTTTTATTTTTATGATTTTCAATTTAATGTTTATTTGGAATTTTTTAATTTGTTCTCATTCTAGTTTTTTTTTAAGTTGCATGCCCAATTCATTGACCTTTTCTCTCTATCATTTGTTGATATTTATGCACTCAGGGTTATAAATTGTCCCCTGAGTATTGCTTTGGCTGGCTATATCCCATAGATAAACTATTTTCTCATTGTTATTCTCTGCAATAAAATCAGTAATGGTTTCTTTGATTTGCTTTTTGACCAAACAGTTTTGAAGAATTAGATTATTTAGTTTCCAATTAGTTTTAAATCTGCCTTTCCATAAGCCTTTATTAATTTTGATTTTTATTGTATTATGGTCTGAAAAGATCACATTTATTGTTTCTTCTTTCTTACATTTGCTTGCAATGTTTTCAATACCTAGTATATGTTCAATCTTTGTATATGTGCCATGTGTTAGTGAAAAGAAGGTATATTGCTTTTTATCTCTATTTATTTTCTCCAAATATCTATTAGCTCTAATTTTCTAATATATTTCATTCACTTCCCTTACTTCTTTCTTATTTATTTTTTGATTTTATTTCTCTAGTTCTGATAGAGGAAGGTTGAGGGCTCCTTTTACCATCTATTTCCTTCCTGCATATATGTTGAACATTAATATTTCTTCATTATTTATACTGCCTTACATCAAGATGTAATTACATTCCTTATCTCTTTTAATGAGATCTATTTTTGCTTTAGCTTTATCTAAGATCATAATTGCTACTCCTGCCTTTTTTCTCTCTATTGCAGCCCAGTCACTTCTCCTCCACCCTCTTACTTTTACCCTGTATATGTCTACCTGCTTCAAGTATGATTCTTGAGGACAATTATGGTAGGATCCTGGTTTTTAATCCATTCTGCTATCTACTTCCTTTTTATTGGTGAGTTCATTCCATTCACATTCACAGTTATGATTACTATCTGTATATTTCCCTCCATTTTGACTTTCTCCTTAGTTTCTGTCTTTTCTCTTATCCTTCTTACTCTTCCTTACAACTTTTTGCTTTTAGTCAGTTTCCTCCCTTTCCTCTCCCTAATATTACTCCCCTTTCCAGCACCTCCCCTCTTATTGATTCCCCTCTTACTCTAATGCCTGTTAAACTTCCCCTCACTGCCTCCCTCCCTTGTATTGCTTCCCTTTCCACCAGTCCATTTACTACCCTTCTACTTCTTTAGGGCATGATACAATTCTCTGACCCAATGAATCTGATTGTTCTTTGCCTTGTTTACAAGCTGATTAATTTTGGCTTTCAAGAAACTATTTTCTTGTTTTAGTTCATGTGCCTCTGTTTCCAGATGATTTATTTTGCTTTATAGGTTCTTTTCCCAATTATCTTCAGCCTCTCTTAATTTTTTTTTAATTCTGTTTTGATTTTTTCCAAATTTTATGTTCAATTTGCTGGAATTTCTGCACTTTTTGCTTTATGTTCCTAGGCCCTCCTCTGTTCCATTTGATCTTTGTTCCATACCTGGATAGAAGTTGTTGATTGTAATTTCTTTTTTCTTTTTCTGTTGTTTACTCATATTTTTTCCTTCTTTCCCCCCTGTCATTGACTGTAATTTTGCTCCTTTGTTTATTTGCTAGATATGTGGGTTTGGGCTATTCTGTCCTGAAGGGTCTTCTTCTCTGCTCTGTTGATTGACTAGATCCAGCTGATGGAGTATTAATGAGCTCTGAGTTCAGATGTTCCCCAGTTGCAGCAGAAGCTGAAGGTGTAGGTTACAGTGTGGAGGCTAAAGAGATCTGGGCTTCCCCTCCTGTTATTATGGCATTCTATTGGGGTTGAAGCCTTCTCCTTTGGAGTTTAGTCAGCAAAGCTCTCAAGCACAATCAGTGGGGGTAAAGGGGGTGTTGGAGATGGAGCTTTCCTGCCCTCTAAGTGATTCTTATCTGCCCTGTTGATAAAATCAAGTCAGGGTAGAACTTATCTGCAGAGCTGGATGTGCCCTGAGGCCAAAACATGATGAGGGGACAAGATGGAGAGTTTTGAGTTTTGACTGATGCTAGGCTGCCCTCCCTGTGCTTCTCCTCCAGCTGTCTCCCTGCCAACTATGGTCAGCATCCTGAGCCTAGCACAACTGTGGCAGTAAGGCACTCCCCCTGGGCTAGACCTCTTGCTTGAGATTCCAGCAACCTCTATAGACTCAGCACAGTAGATCAGGGAGCAGTCCTGGGACCTTCTTTCTTCTTTTTCCTTAAACACAAGAGTTTAAGAATTCTGGCTTTTTTTTAAGTATGCTTTTTAAGTTGCATCCAGCAGAAGTATCCCCCAGCTCTGTCCTCTCAATAGATTTGGTTTTCTGTCCCCTCAAAACACTTTGTTTTTGACTGGTACTGAAGGATTTTCTCAAAGGTCTGGACTTTTGCTGCATCAAGAGGCCATCTAGGTTCTGCTCACTTATTTTATGTAGTTTTTAAAAAGGTGAACAATAAGTTAAGACAATGAATTTAAAAGCATAAAGATAAGTAAAGAAGAAATAAGGCAATCCCAATTTGATGAAAACTTGATAGTTTACTTAGACAATCCAAAGGAACCAGGACCAAGTAAATGGCTCAGAGGATAAAGAGCCAAGTCTGAAGACAGGAGATCCTGAGTTCAAATGTAATCTCAGATATTTCCTAGCCATATGACTCTGGGCAAGTCATTTATCATCAATTGTGTAACCCTTATCTTTCTTCTGTCTTGGAACTGATTCTTAGTATTGATTCTAAGACAGAAGAGCAAGTTTGTTGTTGTTATTGTTTTGTTTTGTTTTTTAAAGAAAAACCTAAGGATTAAGAAAAGAAATTAATTGAGATCATTAATAGCTTCAGCAAAATATCAGGCTAAAGTATATCGGCTTTTTATACAATAAAAAACAAAATTGAAAGGAAAAATAAGAAAGGGGAAATTTCATTCCAAATAACTACAAATTACATAAAACATTGCCATCAATCTACTGCAGCACATAAAATAGTGTATGTGTCTAGTAATAAAATCCATATTGAAAAAATTAAAAAGTTAAATAGGTCAAAGAATCATCTAGACTCAAGCCTGAGTAATGCCAATATAATAAAAATTACAGCACTATCATTGAAAATGTACCTTTTAGTGTCATACCAATCATATTATGAAAGGGATATTTTAAAGAATTTGAAAACAAATTTAAAAATCGGGAAAAATATGAGATTAAGATTATCAAGGGAAATGATTCCAAGTGACTCATGATGAAAAAATGCTGTCCAACTCAAGCTAAAATGATAAACAATATAAATTAGAGAATAATTTTCTCTCTTTTAGGGAGGGGCTTTTTCGTGATATGGCTCCTCTAGAAATTGGTTTTACATGATATCATATGTATACTTGATATAATATTTGCTTTCTCAGTGGGTGGGGAAAGGGACAAAGGGAGGGGAAAAATATGGAAACCAAAATTTAAAAAGAAAAGAATGTAGAAATAAATAGGTATAAAAATTAAAATGCAAAAATGAAGGCAAAAAAGTGCTAAGAAAAGTAGAAAATAGTCTGGCAAAAACGAGACTTAGGTCTCACATCTTACACCATATTCTACAATTCATTTTAAATTGATAGTTACCTTAATATTAAAAATAAAGCTATTAAAATTCAGAAGTGAAACATATTATTCACAGGTGTGAATATTATCTCTCTCTCTCTCTCTCTCTCTCTATATATATATATATATATATATATATATATAT
>NC_058130.1:585069859-585082359 GCF_016433145.1 Gracilinanus agilis
GGTCTCACATCTTACACCATATTCTACAATTCATTTTAAATTGATAGTTACCTTAATATTAAAAATAAAGCTATTAAAATTCAGAAGTGAAACATATTATTCACAGGTGTGAATATTATCTCTCTCTCTCTCTCTCTCTCTCTCTATATATATATATATATATATATATATATATATATACACACACACATATATATATATCCATATACATACTATTTACTTATTTTAATGCATTTTGTTTAATACTTTATGTTAAAAATTTTCTCCCTCACCCCAGTCACTCCCCCTGCTAGTGGGAAGACAAGCAAATGATATTTATTATACATGTAAAAGCAAGCAAAATATATTTACATATAAGCCAAGTTTTGAAAAAAGAGGCAAGTAAAATAAAATGAAAAAATTATTTTTCGATCTGGGCTCAGAGTTCATAAATCTTGCCTCTGGAGGGACATACAATTTTTCATCATGAGTTCTTTAGCATTGTCTTGGATGTTTTACTATACCTTTTATTGTTTATAATAATTAAAATATTCATATTATTGAGCAAATACAAACTTCTATTGGTTCTGCTCATGTCCTTTTGCATCAGTATATATAAGGTTTCCCAGGTTTTTATGAATCTGTCTCCTTTCTCATTTCTTATAGCACAATAGTATTCCATTTTGTCATCGTGTACCTCCACTCATTTCGCCCATTTCTGAATTAGTGGGCATTCCTTCCATTTCAATTCTTTGCCATTAGAAACACAGGTGCTATAAAAAAATTTTGTATATGCATGTAAATCTTTTCCCCTCTTTTCTATCTCTTTGGGATATAGACCTCATTGCAGCACTGCTGGGACAAAGGTCTGCATAGTTTTGTAACCTTTTAGGTATAGTTTCACATTATTCTCCAGAATGTTTGGACCCATTCATGTTTGGACCCATTCATAACTCCACCAACAGTGCATTAGTATATTTCTTTTTATACATTCACTCTAGCATTTGTCGTTTTCCATTTTTGTCGTGGTAACCATTCTAACAGGTGTGAGGTAGTGCCTCAAAGTTGTTTTAACTTGCATTGCTCCACCAGTGGTGATTTAGAGTATTTTTATTATGTGACTACTGATAGCTTTGATTTATTCTTCTAAAAACCATCTGTTGATAAGGAAGTGTATTTTTAACCAAAAAAGAGAAAGAGGTAATTGCAAAGGACAAAGGAGATGCATTAATTTGAATTAAAAAGCTTTTGTATACTCAAAATTTATGAACCTAGAAATAGAAGGGAAGCAAACAAATGGGGAAAAAGCTATCAAATTTCTGTGGTAGGGCGCAGCTGGGTAGCTCAATGGATTGAGAGCCAGGCCTAGAGACAGGAGGTCCTAGGTTCAAATCCGGCCTCAGACACTTCCCAGCTGTGTGACCCTGGGCAAGTCACTTGACCCCCATTGCCTACCCTTACCAATCTTCCACCTATATGTCAATACACAGAAGTTAAGGGTTTAAAATTAAAAAAAAAAAAAGTCTGTGGTAAGGGTTTACTATCCACAATATATAGGCAAGATATACAAACACATAGATGATAGATAGATAGATAGATAGATAGATAGATAGATAGATAGATAGATAGAAAAACAGAGAGGCAGACAAATTCTGTTTATATATTGGAGAAAGACTTTTGTTTATATTAATATAGATACAACCAAAGAAATATGATTAAAGAATACCCTAAAGAAGAATAGCAAACTATTAATGATCACTTGGAATAATGCTCCAAATCACTAATTGTAAGAGAAAGAAAAACAAAATAATACCAAGTTTTTACCTGATGAAGTGAAAATTGATAAACATGAGAAAAAATGAAAATATTCTATATTGGAGATGTTGTCAGAAGATAGACACTATATACAGCATTTATGGAACTGTGAAGCAGCATAATGTATATGAAAAGTAATTTAGAGTGATGTAAATAAAGTGACTAATATATATACCCTTTGATTCAGATATTCCATTACCTAGTCTCATACTACTAGATCTCATTGATAAAAAAAATACCCCAATACACCGAAATAGTTATAAAAGGATTTTAAAGGATTTTTTGGGAGAGCAAAGAATTAGAAAAAAAAATGTTGATATCCATAGATTGGGAAATGGTTAAATAAATTGTGCTATCTGAATATAATGGAATATAATTGTGTTGTAAGAAAAAAAAAGAAAAAAGGGAAAAAAGGGAGGAATACTGAGAAGGCTATCACATGACTTTCAGAATATCTCATATAAATCTAGTACTGGAAATAAGTAGTCCCATCTTCCTTTTAAAGAATTTCCTGAGAATTCATCCCTCACCATGATCTTCGTGGCAGAGTAGCATGATTTATTTTATGGATTTTCATGAAAATATCTAAACAAAATCAATTCAAAGTATCTTTAAACAATGAACACCTGCAATTTATCCCTTTTAAAAAGGAAAGAGGAAAGGAATTGTGAAATTAAATAAACAACAATGAAGTTTAAGCCCCCCAAAAACATTAGAAATGACAGGTACATAGAAATATTGATTATACATTCCAGACTAACCTGGTTCTCATTAAACTGTAAGAGTTTGTTTTAGACTTTGGTGAGTAAGAGACTGGGGAAATGTTTCCCTATCACGGGAAGGGAAAGAGAAGGACATAAGAACTTCACCGTCCAGAAAGTTCACACTTAACAAGTTTGTTAACAAAGAATTGGCATGTGTATGCATATGTACATGTGAACGTATATAAATAGGTACATATTTTGTATGTATATATATAATATATGATATATATTACATTATTTGAGATTTAAGAATAATGGTGTTGAAGATGGCTGAAGGAATATGGTTCAAATTATTTAGGAGCAAGACAAAATTTCATATGCAGAGGCTGGCAAAGAAAAAATGTAACATGAATATATGCACACAATTAACTGTCCAGTAACAAACCTAAGGATAAACTTTAACTATCCCTAAAAAATACAATGTATGTATTTTTTCCTGTTTTCCCACTTTGCCAGTACATGAATTGGGAAGTTAGGGAGTAGGATGGAGAGGAAGGATACAAATACTTGGAAATCATGCACCAAAGAATGGATTAGCTGGGAACAGAGTTAGTGATGAGAATATTGGCATTGATGAAATGACATGTCTTTAGAAGCACTGAAGAATTTCCAGAGAGCTGCCAGCCTTAGAACAGTCCTGCTTTACAGTAACCCAATTTTCATTCTTTCCAATTGCTCTCTGGGTAGTTAAAGGAGAAAGCTGCTATATGTCTAGTTAAGACCTGGGGGCCTGCCTGGGTCAGTAATGTGAAAATGTTCCACCTTTTGCTCTCAAACATTGCAATGTTCACTGTTTCCCAAAAGCATTCTGTTGGTGATGAAGGGAATGTATCAGGTCCCAAGCTGAGACCTAGGTGAGCAGAGAAAGAATGAGAGGAAAAATTGAGAGAAGTGAGGAAAAATTCTTTATTATAGATAATGACTTTGAAGGAATCATATTCAATTGAAGTGTGGATGAGTACAGACTGATTCATATTTTAGTTTTACAATGTAATTGGCAAAATGAAAGAGCACTGAGAAATAGGATAAAATTTTCCCCAGAGCTTATTGAAGTCCATCTCATGCCATTCCCCAACCCCAGAGATTAAAGCTGAATTATTTAAGCCATATGTTTTTTCTTGCTTCATATTCCTAGAGAAGTATATTATTCTTTTTATTAAATAATATTTTTCCAGATTCATGCCAATACATTTTTTAATATTTGCTTTTTGACATTTTATAATCCTCACTCTCCCCTTTCCCTAAGAAGGCAGGTAATATGATATTAATTGAACATATATTATCATACAATATTTATTTCCAGGTTCATCATGTTGTGAAAGAAGACACACATTGCCTACACCAAAGAAAAGTTCATGGAGGAAATAAAATAATGTTTCAACGTGCATTCAGGCTCCTCTGTTCCTCCTGTATCCTTTTTTTGTCAGGAGTCTCTGGGAGTTGATTGCCTTGTTGATAGTAATTAAGTCATTCAGAGTTGATCATCGAACAATATTGTTCTTACTGTGTCTTCTACTCTCCTGGTTCTGCTCACTTCTCTTTGAATCACTTCATATAAATCTTTTCATGTTTTCTTCTGTGATCATCTTGTTTGTCATTTCTTAACGCACGATAGTATTCCACTAGAAGCATGTACCACAACTTGTTCTGAAGTTTATCATTTGGGGGGAGGTAGGTGGTTCTTTGGAAATAGCCAGACCTAGAGACAGGAGGTCCAGGGTTCAAATCTAGCCTCAGACAATTCCTTCCTGGGCAAGCCACCTAAGCCCCATTGCCTAGCCCTTATTGCTCTTCTGTCTTGAAACACTTTTGATTCCAAGACAGAAAAAAAAGTTTTTGCTTTTTTTTAAAGTATATCATTATTTCTGTCATAAGTAAAGGTAATATTGTGTCCAGGTACACAAGACACAAGCCATGGATTCTAGATTCTGCTTATGTGTGTGCGAAGTGGTCACAGGCAATATATTAGGGGGTGCAGGGACTATTAAATTCCATCCATCTCCACTGACCTGCACTCACTCCAGAGGTTTTGAAAGCCAGTATGGGAAAATGCATGAGTTGGACTTGCATTAAAGAAGACTTAAGTTTGGATCCACTACAAACTGTATGCCTCAATACCTTATCTAAATTCTCAACCTCACAATTTGGAACTATGCCCAAAGGACTTTAAAAGACTCTCTGCTTTTTAGATCTAGTCATAGCACTGCTTGATTTATACCCTAAAGAGATAATAAAGAAAAAGATTTGTACAAAAATATTTATAGTCATGCTCTTTCTGGTGGCAAAAAAATTGGAAAATGAGGGAATGTCCGATTAAGGAATGGCTGAATAAATTGTGGTATCTGTTGGTGAAGGAATACTATTGTGCTCAAAGGAATAATGAACTGGAAGAATTCCGTGTGTACTGTAATGACCTCCAGGAATTGATGCAGAGTGAAAAGAGCAGAACCAGAAGAACATTGTACACAGAGATAGATACACTGTGGTAAAATCAAATGTAATGGACTTCTGTACTAGCAGCAATGCAATGACCCAGGAAAATTCTGAGGAATTTATTGAAAAGAACACTACCCACATTCAGAGGAAGAACTATAGGAGTGGAAACACAGAAGAAAAACAACTGCTTGAATGCATGGGCTGGTGGAGATATTATTGGAGACACTAAATGATAACTCTAGTCCAACTATCAATAATATGAAATTAGGTCTTAATCAATGATACATGTAAAACCTAGTGGAATTCTGAGTCAGCTCCAGGGGCAGGGAGTTTGGGGGGGTGAGGGAAAGAACATGAAATATGTAACTGTGGGAAAATGTTCAAAATAAAATAAACATTTTACATAAAATAAAAAGAATATAAGCTCCTAGAGGGCAGGGTAGAATTTTCTGATTGCATTTATTTGTATTTTCATTACTTATGATAGTAACTGGCACAAAAATCACTAAATAAATCCTTGTTGACTGAAAAACTCATTATCTGTTCTGGTGCTAATTTAAAAGTAAAAGATTCAATAAAGACATTCAACCAACACTCCTTCACCTCTTAAAGTAACCTGCAAATAGTTCTGTTGCAATTCCTTTGTTAGGTGAGATTATCTCCAATGAGTCAATCAATTCACCTGAGTATGAACTAATTGTGAGCCAGTTGGAAAACTACTGAATGAGTATGTCACCATAGGGGCAGCTGGGATATTGGATAGAGTGCCAAGCTTGGAGTCAGGATGACATCTTCTTGACACTTGGTATCTGTGAGATTCTGGATAACTCCTTTACCCCTTTTGCCTCAGTTCCTCATTTGTAAAATAAGTTGGAGAAGGGAATGACACATTCCAGTATTGTTGCCAAGGAAAACAAGCCAAGACGGGAAACTGAGACCAAGAAGCAGCTCTAAGAGTCAGGAAGAATGTACACGAATACATTGCAGAGGGCATGAACAAATGGATGACTCACCTCATACCTCTCTGGGCTAGAAAGTTGGCTCCTTGGGTGCTATGCCCATTTTTTGGCTGTTTCTTTAGCATGAAGTTATGCTGGCTTTCCTTAAAAAATACTAATTAAGAATTTGTTGAAATGTTTTAAATGTAGATTTTTTCAAGTTATGTGAAACACATTTTCACTTAAGTTATTTGGGAAAATATTGTACAAAGCTAAACAAAATATTGAGGTTTTTTAATGGTATTGATACTATGGTTTTAAGCCAATTAAATCACCTGGAGGAAATTGAAGAGTTCCCCTTCTTCAGGTGAATGACTTAAGAAATGTTGAGTTTCTCATTGACTTCACCAGAATTTATAACAACGCATATCCTTATGCTGCTAGGTTTTTAATTATAAGAACATTGATCCAAGATGATGAGTATTTTGGCCATGGCACCTCATAAAGACTCTCTTCTAAAACTTAGAGAAGCTCTGATAACATATAAGATGCAATACTTAATGTGATAAAGCCATGAATTCTTTGGAGTAGAATCGAATCAGAGGATCGTAGAGAAACAAATCTCTAAGGGACTATAATGTTCATCTAGTCTAGCCCTCTCACTTTAAATATTGAGAGCCTGGAGTCCCAACAGTCTCAGTGATTTGCTGAAGATCACACTTGTATTATGTGTCTGAATAAGGATTTAAACTTAGGTCTTCTGATTCTAGAGCCAACATTCTTTCCATTGCACCACTCTAGTAAGCTTCCAAACTTTTTCCAATTACCAGGAAAGAAAATTCATTGTTGTTTCCTACAACACACATGGGAGGTATAGAGAATGCTGTGCTGTTTTGGATTAAACAACTCGAGGTGTATTCTGCCACATCCATACACAGTTCACACCAGGAGTACATCTGCAAAGAATAGCTATAGCAAAGGAGAAAACACATTTAGACTTTTTCCAGACAAGTGAATAGGACTACAGCAATATAGCCACTAATACTTCTTTTGGCAGACTCCACTAACATTGTTTTGGCTACATGGGGTTGAAAACACTTCTGGAGCTATTATGAGGGCATAGTATTCACAGATCCATCTACTCTTGCATTTACTTGTGTAAAAACAAGCAGAGGAGTCTTAGAGGTGCCCTGTGGACTCATCAAATGGATAGTGAATGAAGAAAACTTATTCCATAACCTTTAAAGGTGAAGCTGTAATAAAAGATCTGAGTACTACATTGCTATTTAATAACTCAGTATACTTATTATTTTAAGGACTCATCCTGCTCAACTATTTTCTAAGCTAGAACTCATTTTACGAAGGTCTATTGGTGAAATTGAAAATTAATCAATACCCTTATTGTAAAAAGTAATGTTTTTACTAGACTTTCACAATATCTGATCAAGTCCTCTCTCCTAAGCTGTTGTAAAATGCCAGTGAAGGGTTAAGGTAACATTGGAAGTATAATGCCCATTCATGAGCAAGACTGAAGATTTAACTGGGAGCCAGAGTGTTCCTATCTTGAGGTAAAGTGTCAAATATAGATCAGGTCTGAAGCATGATTAGGTGCACCTCAAATCTCTTCCTCCCTAGAATTCTACCATCTTGAAATATAGGTAAGAAGAAGGAAACTCACCATCTATACACAGAGGTTCTCTCTCTACAGGTAACAAAGGTAACAGAGATTCTCTTAAAACTGGCATTTTTCAATGTAATGCTTCAAAGAACCTGCAGAGAAACCCTTTAAATGAAAGATAATGATACTTGTTTATTCAAATTGAGTAAGCACCTGCTGTGTGTGACCTGGAGTTGACTGTCGTTTTAAAAAGTCCAGTGGCTCACTAGAAATATTCAAAGAATAAATCTCATTTGGGAGTAGTTAACCTCTTCCTTAAAAACATTTCAGGACTATTTCTTTTTAAAAGAAATGTGTTTATCCTTTAATTAGAAGTTAAGTACAGACCTAGTTTGCTTAGTTGGCTGGAACACCATGTTAATGAGGACAAGGTCATGGGTAAAGTCATCATGTGGGCTGATAAAACTTGTCATGGTTCATCACTGAATATACTTCTAACCAGCTCCCAAAATGAGTGCAGTTGATCACAAGAGAGATCAAGACAGAGGAAAAGCAAGCCTGAGCAGCAAAATGCCTAGCAAACATTGGGGAGGGGAAAAAGCCATTCCAGGTGCCTATCCTTGATGGTTGGTCACTGGAATCAGTTTCATACAGTGAGGGCAGTATTACTATCAGTAAGGCGATTCAGTGGACACTTAGGAAACAGCTACTAGAGCAGGGGTCAGTAAACAATGGTTGTCAGGCCATGATTAGGTGCACCTCAAATCTCTTCCTCCCTAGAATTCTACCATCTTGAAATATAACCAAGAAGGAAACTCACCATCTATAGACAGAGGTTCTCTCTCTACAAGTGACAAAGGTAACAGAAATTCTCTTAAAACTGGAATTTTTCAATGTAAAGCTAGAGAAAGCCTTTACATGAAAGTTAATGATACTTGTTCCCACCTGCCACTTATTTTTGAGCTCCCTGAGAACTTATCTCCACAAATTAGATTTTGCTCCTGGACAGTAGTTTGCCAGCCTTTTCTGTAACTAGAGGCAATAGAAAAGTGGACCAATATAGATGTTAGAAAGCTTGACAGGAGACCTGAGATGTTTAAATCTCGCTTCTGATTTACTAATTATAGACAAAGCACAACTTCTTGGTGACCTGGGAGATTCTCAAACTATTGTTGTTCTTGTTTAGTCAATTAGTCATGTCCAACTCTCTGTAATCCCATTTGAGTTTTTCTTGGAAAAGATTCTAAAGTGACTTGGCATTTCCTTCTCCAGTTCATTTTACAGATGAGGAAACTGAGGCAAACAGTGTTAAGTGACTTTCCCAAAATTAAACAACTAGTAAGTCAAGATTTGAACTCAGGTCCTTCTGAGCCTCACATTCTATCCACTACACCACCTAGCTGCCCCAATTTTAGATACCTACCAAGTCATTGGCAAGATATGAATTGCAACAGTAGAAAATGATCCCACACAGGAATTTCCCATACCATGAATGCATACATACTTCTATTATTTGTTTATGAGAAGGGCATGAGACACTAGAGTATGGGCAAATTTGGGGACCATGCATTCAAAATGAGGCATCATGGAAAGCGAAATGGATAAAAAGTTAAGAAATAGAAGTCTTTGCTCTGCTACTAGCTAGATATTTGGCCTTAGACAAAGCATTTCATTTCTTTTGGGCCTCATATTCTTCATCAGGAAATTGAGGAAGAAAATCTTTGAGATTTCCAGATCTCTGCGATCTAAACCTATGTTCTTGGGTGTAAATAGTTATTCCACAATCTGAACTATCAACTGGCAACTGTTCTTGCCCGAGATGGCTTCTTGCAAAAACTATTTACATGGGTCAGTATATATCACTATTGCAGGAGCTAATAATGTTCATATTGTTTTTTGTTTTTGCCTGTCATGTTATACTCTTTGAACATACTGATTTAGCAACTGATATCAAATGTACTCCTAAAACTGGCTTTGAAAACAAGAGTTTTCACAAATTTCACTTATTTATACTTAGAGGTGAGGGCTACATGTCAAGGTACATAATATTAAACTCAAAGAGTTTTTCAAGCACTGATGTTTTGCTTGTTCATTATTGTTCATTATCTTAACTCCTAAGAGCATAGTTGGTAAAACTATATATATACATATATGTAAAATGATATAAAAATGATTTCTATATACACATATCTGTATATACAAATATTTGTAATTTTATCCAAAGTACACCTATACACCTCTATGTATACATACTACATTTGTACATAGTTTGTTCTCTTAAACATTTCATCAATGAAAAGTAAACATAAAAGAACACCACTCCCAGTTAATTAATAAAAAAGTACATATTATATTGTTATTGGTATAGAATCAGTAAAAGCCAAATGATCAGAATGGTGTTTTATGACCCAATTCTGGGGAAATTAAGGCAAATATAAACATTTAAAAAGGAATCCAAAGATTCCATAAAAATGATACTTTTCTCATGATAGGAAAAGTGGTATTTTTTATAAAAAAATTGCTTCTTAGTAAGATCCAGTAAGAATCTTCCAATGGTACATTTAAAATGATATACATATTAGAATTTTTGTTGCCAATTATTTTTATATATAGCATAATATAATATGTAAATAACATAATACATGTGATTTGTTATAAATATGGAATAAATTATGATAAATATGATTATCTAAGAGAAACAAATTTTCACATTAGCTCTGTACAAAATTCCACATAAAAAGTATTTAGTGATATATATTTCACTTATATTACAGATGAATTTGACACATATTTAGCTAACTAGTTGTGATTTCACATTGAGTACTTTGAATTTTTCTCACCTCTTGTACTTCTTATCTTTCTTTCATAGCCAAACACACTCACACACACATACACACAAGCCCTTTGAACTTGTTTTTGTTGTTGTTTGTTTGTTTGTTTGTTTGGTATCTCAGAAATATGTCCTCTTCCCCTTCTGTGGTTGTTCTTTAACTGCTCTCCTAAGGTCATTGCCAAGTAAATCATGTATTCTCTTTTAACATTTGACAGTTCATATACCCTATGTAGCTCTTTGAATTTTTTCCTACCTCCTCTTGATTTAAAAATGGGAGGTCTCCCCCTCCCAGATTTAGTCTTAAATCTTTTGCTTTTATGCATCTCCTCTCCCTCTTCTACTCTCATAATTTTGTTTTCACCTTTGTACAAAGATTCATTCTGGGGACAACTGGGTGGCTCAGTGGACTGAGAGCCAGGCACAGAGATGGGAGGTCCTAGGTTCAAATCTGGCCTCAGATACTTCCTAGCTGTGTGACCCTGGACAAGTCACTTAACCCCCATTGCCTCACCCTTACTGTTCTTTTGCCTTGGGACCACTACACAGTATTCATTCTAAGGTGGAAGATAGGGGTTTTAAAAACAAAAAAACAAAGGATTCATTCTGTGTCTGTCAGTCTGTCCTTTATTCTGAGGTACAATCCTGAATTTTCTAATGCCCTCCAAACATTTTCACTTAAATACTTTGCTGTTATCTCAAATTTAATGTGTAAAATTAAACTCACCCTCTCCCCCCAAAAAAATAGATTCCCCTTTGACTTTGCAATATCTCGTAATGATAACATCCAATTCTTAGTAACAAAGACTCAAATCCTCTGTTATCTTTAAACCTTTCCCTCTCCTTTGGGTCTACATATCTGATTAATCAACAGGTTGTATTAGTTCTTAAGTCATAGTTTTATTGAACATGCTAAATTAATGGGAGACTTTTGTTTAGATGCATCCTCCCTCCTCTGTTACTTATAACTCACGTCTGTTGGTTGCTAATTCTCTCAGGGTTTTATAGGAATTGGATAGAGAGTACTTGGAAACTAAACTCTACAAAATAAAGACACAGTTTTCTTTAATTGAGACATTTAACAGAAACCATCAAGCATATGGACTCCCTGGGCAACTTCCTAGACCGATACAAACACAAATATATCTAAAATACTTCCTATATAATGAAAACAAGGACCTTAACATTAATATTAAAAGCATAAATACAGATAGTCCTGAAAGGAGCATGGCAATGGGTTGCATTTATAGGGCCAAACTGGGCTTATTTTTTCATAAGGTCCCACAGGCTTCCCAACTTTTACCAGAAAATAATGATGAGAGAGAAAAGAAAAGAAGACTCTTGGTTACTTCTTGTTTTAATTCTAGTTAGCCATTTGCCTTCCAATTGTTAGTCTTGGGGATCACTTTTTTTCATTCAAGAGGAATTACCCATAAACATAGAAAATCAAACCTTCAACCAGGGGTATATTGATAAATACTTAACAATCAGATCTTTTTGTGGAGGATGGTATAGATAGGATGCTCTTTTAAATTTAATAATACATTATTCACATTTTCTCAATAACTTCCTTAAGTCCAGATAATTAACTAATTAGTTAAATCAAATGACAACAAAGACTCTAATTAAACTTTCACTTTGGACAGTAGACCAAGTTCATCAGAAAAGTTACACTAGAGAAATCTCACAATGAAGGCAAGTCACAGACAACCTGAACCTTAAACCTGGATATTTGTGGGAAAGAACTCAACACTTGGGAAAACTAGTCAAATATATAATATTTGGGAAATTCTTAGAATACTCCTAGAAAAGTGTATTGGATATTAAAAATTAGTGACCTCAAGCACTGGTGATCACTTTAATCAATCATAAATTTCTCCTCAAATAGCCAGAAATAATAATGATGATGATGATGATGATGATTTTTATTATCAATAAGGGATCAAGCCTTATTCTTAATATTTATCAATTTCCAAAATTTAAATATTCACCTGAAAATTTAATGATTGACTACCCTGAACCATATTTGATTTGTCTTGGTCCTAAACTTCTTCCTTCAATGAATGACCCACTAAGGTTCACTCCCTGTACCAAATGCTGGAATCAAATAATGAAGGTGA
>NC_058130.1:585087359-585088374 GCF_016433145.1 Gracilinanus agilis
AAGGGATTGTTGAAATTTGATTAGTAAACTTATCTCTTTCCTCAGATCAGACAATCTTTCAGCTTCCTTTTGTATGAAGTCTCAGGTCCACAGAGAGAGTATATTAAGTAATAATAGCTAATACCTATACAGTGCCTACTATGTGCTTGTCATTGTGCTAATCTCTTTACAATTATTATCTCATTTGATCCTCATAACAACCCTGGGAGATAGATGCTATTATTACTCCAGTTTTATAGATAAACTGAGAAACATATAGGTTAAGTGATTTGCCCAGGGTCACACAGCTAGTAAGTATCTGAGGTTGGATTTGAATTCAGGTCTTCCTGATTGCAGTTTTCTATTCATAGTGCCAACTAGTTCCCTAGAAGAAAGAAGAAGAAACAGCAGAAGAATCAATGGAAGACATCCAGCTAGGTCCTGGTTTCCTGGTGGTCTATGGCCTTCATTTTCTTCCAAGTTTTTGGATGGATAGAGTGGAGGGGAAGGGGATGTGTTGAGTGAATTCTATAGTTGGCTACTTGTATCCTGAGCCCATCAGCAAGAACAGGTTCTGTTGATTCTTGTCACTATCTGGCTGCTGCTTCCAGCTTGTGTTTATAGGCTCCCTTATCAGCTCTTATACTGGCTCCTTTTAGGTTCTCCCTGCTATACCTCTTCTTGTACAGGAGTAGGCTACTTTTGTTTTTTTAGGGGTGAGAGGAGTGAAGAACATGGCTGCCATGGATTTTCTCCTCTACCATCACCACCATCATCACCACCACCACCATCACCCTTATTACCACTACCACCACCACCATCACCACCACCATCACCATCACCACCACCATCACCATTATCACCACCACCATCACCACCACCACCACCACCATCACCACCACCATCACCACCATCACCACCACCACCACCACCACCCTTATTACCACCACCATCACCACCACCACCACCACCACCATAACCACCACCACCACCATCACCACCACCACCACCATCACCACCACCATCACCATCACCA
>NC_058130.1:585088467-585131863 GCF_016433145.1 Gracilinanus agilis
CACCATCACCACCACCATCACCATTATCACCACCACCATCACCACCATCACCACCACCACCACCACCACCATCACCACCACCACCACCATCACCACCACCACCACCATCACCACCACCACCACCACCATCACCATCACCACCACCACCACCACCATCACCACCACCACCACTATCACCACCACCACCATCACCACCACCACCATCACCACCGCCACCATCACCACCGCCACCATCACCACCATCACCACCACCACCATCACCATTATCACCACCACCATCACCATTATCACCACTCCATCATCACCACCACCACCATCACTATTATCACCACCACCATCACTATTATCACCACCACCATCACTATTATCACCACCACCATCACTATTATCACCACCACCATCACTATTATCACCACCACCACCATCACCATCACTTCACCCCAACCCTGGAGATTCCTGGGTTGTAGAGAATTGCCCCATCTCGGGGAAGGAGAATCTTTCAGGCCTAATAGCAATCAGGTTGCCCTGGTGTCTAGGCAGTATGGCCCCTCGGTTTTCTTGAGGGGAAAGGTTTCTGTGGAAAGTAAATATTCCATTTATTTCATCAGAGAGTGAGTCTCTGGAATCAGGATTTACCTGTCTGTTACATTCTGGGTATCCCAAGGTCAGGACAGTCTGTGTATATGGTCTGGGCTAGAGGCAGTGGAAGGATGACAACAGTATAAAGAAAATGACTTTATATACACCAGATTGCCAAGGGAATGAATTCTCATGTTTAATCACTAGTATAATCTATGATGAGCACAGGAAGCAGAAGGAATCCTAGGCGGGTGGGGAATTACTGTTGACCCCCTTACCTGTCCAGTGAAACCATCCAACAACGCAACCTTACTGAATACTTGCAGAGGGTATAGAGAACAGCAAAGGATACAAATCTGGCAAGTATTCACTACCATTTTATTACCAATTTACCACCAATTACACTTCTTTTGGACATCATTGGACTTCTCCATCATGTTTTCCTTTCCCAGGAAACTCATTATTGGGAAATCTCATTAGTTGATTAGAAAACATTTACTAAATCCTACTATGTTTCAGGCACACTGCTAAGTGCTGAGGATACAGAAAGAAACAAAAGTCCATCCCTTCTCTCAAATTCTATATAATATAATTGGGAAGATAGGAATATAGTGCAAATTAATCTATACAAAGTTAGCTAAAAATAGGAGAAATAAGAAATAACTAATGGTAGGAAGGCACTAGAATTAAAAGGGTTTGAGAAAGACATCTTGTAAAAGATTGATTTTAGTTGGAACCTAGAGGAAGCCAAAGAAGTCATTATCCTGCAAGAATGAAATGAAAAGTTAAAAAAAAAAACATTGAGTGTGTTTTACTATTCAAATTTCATCATTACCTTCTACTCCTCTGACTGTCTTTTGACTATTGGGTAGGACCATGGTTCTAGGGCTTCTATTTAAGGAAAGGGTTTAGCATATTCTTCTCCTGCTATATAGCTTTCAGACTCCCTTGAACTTTTCCATCATGCACCTGAGCAGGGTGCTTTCTTACTTCTCTTTTTTCCCACTCCCCCTTTTATCCTCCTTTTATATATTGCCATTCCACCTCACATTACAAGATCCCAGGGTGAATTTTTTTAAAAATCTGTATTTGTGTCCCTTATGGTTATCTGGCACATAGTAAGTTCTTCAAAAAATATTTACTGACTGACTGATGGAACAGCTAGTGTGCTCTTCTCATTTCTTTTCTTTCTTTCTTTCTTTTTCCTTTCTTTTAAAGAAGAAAGACAAAAATTTAATGAGGACTTTGCTACAATATGGACTTTGAGGGAATTCTCTAGCTCCATATGAACATGAAAAGCCATTAAAACTATAAATTCAAAAGATAATTCTGAACAACCTTCAGGAGTTATCAGCACTCCAGCAAACAGAATTCAGTTCCCTGTGCAGGCTCAACTGAACCTTTTATCCTTAAGCCAATGAAATGGATGCAGGGAGTGGGAAGGAGGAAGGAGAGTCAGAGAGAATAGGAGGGTAGGGGAAAGAGTGAGTGAATTGGTGCAGAGCTCACTAGAGAGAAAGGAGAGGAAGGACTCCACTGCTGCCAGAAAGTGTTCTACCAACCCCAAGAAAAACAGCTCCATTTGCCATTCTGCTGGCCCAGGAGGTTAGGGCCAAAAGGGTCAGAGGGAAAAGCCTATGCATTCTTTGTAATTTTTTAAACCCATAACTTCTGTGTTAGATGCATTACAAGCTATCAGTTCCAAGACAGAAGTGAATAAGGGCTAGACAACTGGAGTTGACTTACCCAGGTCTTACAGCTAGTAGATGTCCGAGTCCACATTTGAACCCAGAACCTCCCAACTCCGTGCCTTACTCTATCCATTGGGATATCTAGCTGTCCCTATCCTATTTAATCTTAAATCCTTCCAGCTAGTCTCATCTTAATCAACCAATCAACAAGCATTTATTAAGTGCTCACTATTTTGGGGACTATGCTAAGGGAGAGGTAAACAAAAACCAAAGTAAAAACAGTTCCTGCTCCCAAGGAGCATACATTCTAATGGAAGAGACATGGACACATACATACAGTTTTCCCTCCTTCTTACTAAATTATCTCCAGCCTCTTTACCAACTGTCTCTGAGGGTTAAAGGTTAAAAGAAAACAAACAAGAAAAACAAAACAAAACAAAACAACCCCCTCAAAACCACATCATAAAAAAATAATAAACCAAACCTTCTGTAATTCCAGTTCTAAGCCAAATTTGATGTCCAGAGGGGTAGAGGACAGAGGGTTGACTCTTATTAAGGGATCAGTCAATTCAGGCTTTGTATTTGTATAATAAGGTTTATTTTCTGCAACAAGTTCATAATGGAGTGGGTAACTGGAATCAAGATCTCTCCTTTGCATCTTCCATATTCTCCTTTGAAGAGAAAATGGTATTCAAAGGGTGGGGAGAGAAGAGGGGCAGGGAGTGAGCAGGTAAGGACGTTGGGGAGAGATCTTGGATTCCATTTTCCTATCTTGTTGAAACTCAGTCTTTTTGGCAGCTCTTCTTCATTGGGGAAATGGGATGAGAGGGGTCTCAGTGGAGCCCTGGGGCTCCAAAACACTCCATGGTCTGCAGGACCAGAGCCAGGTAGTCCAGGAAGGTGGTGATAGACACTCAGAAGAATTGGGCTTCTTCTGTTCTCCAATGGAGAACCAATTTATTCGCAATGACATTTAACTTCCACTGGACTCCACTGCAGCAAGGCTCAAGATCTGGGTCCAAAGAGCAGCAGGCAATCTCTGCTTACATAGGAGATGGAAAAGGAACTAACTGACAGAGAGAAGTCATAGAAGCCACCACATGGTTGTTCACTGTAGTGTTGCTTTCTCCCCCTGGACCCGGATGATGTGGTCTTTGGATGGATGCCTCCATGCCTCTCCCCTGGCAAGTGGATCTGCCCTTCTGGGATGACTCTTCCCCACTGGTTTGATGACTTCCCTGATCTTCCTCAGGTAAGACTGGTGGGAACAGCTCTGGCACAAAGAAATATCACTTCTTATGACCCTTTGAAGACTCTGCCCTGAAGCTCTCACTAGTGACTTCAAACCCAGGCTGGGTAGTCTTCTAGGATGGATTCAGACTTCTCCCACCAACTTCTCTGCTGCTTCACTTGCCCCCTTTGAAACCAAGACCCGGGGCATTCGGAATAGGGGTAGGGGGCCTTTGCTGGAGCCACCAGAAGATCAGCCCACTCTCCATGTGCCTCCGCCACGCCACAGGGCGATCAAAGGCATCTGACGCTCTTCTCATTTCTATTTTTTTGGTCACCATTCTTCTAAAGAACAGACGTCCATACTTATGCATAAAACATAATACAATATCCCACAGAGCCTGACCCATAGTAGGCACTGAATAAATGCTTATATACAACTTGGATTTTCTAAAACAACATAGTAAAATCAAGAAGAAGTTTCATGTAGCAGATAAGACTATTGGCATTAAAGTCAGAAAGATCTGGGTTCATAGATTCTACATCAAAAACCTAGTCATGTGGTATAGGATTTATCAATTAAAACCATATATAATATGCCTCAGGGAATAATCTCTTACAAGCTTTGGACTGACCTTCCTGCTTCTTTTCACCAATCACAATCATCTGCTACTAGGAAGCAAGAGACCTGCATTATAGTTGCTTCTTTTTTTTATTTTATTTTTAATCTTTTACATGTTGACAAAATGTTTAATAATCATTTCATGACATTTTGCAATCCGTGTTCTCTCTTTCCCTCCCATAAGTTGCTTCTTTTCTAAGAGCCCGATTTATGATTCAATTAAATTGTTTTTATTAAACTTGGTCAAAACCAAAGTCATTTTATACTATAAAAATTAATAATAATCTCATCAATTTACCCTGAGAAATGACTTCAAATATCAGAAAGACAGTTTAGGATAATCAAGATTTTATCTTTAAAGAACTGAGTGCCTAGACAGGGTTTGGGGAAGGGAGGAGAAAATTACTGACACTGATTAAAGCCAACATACAAAAAATGTGGGAAGGCAGGAGTAGGGAGGGGTTGAGAAAGAGGTCCATTGTGAGGTAAGAGATTATGTTTCCTTAGCGGCCAAGGAAAAGGCACATTGAGGTCCATACGATAGAAATATATGCAGGTATTTTACCTTTCATATCTATGTAGCCCAGGAAAATATTTTTGGTGATGTGGGTATATTTGTAAAATTATTTTCTTTGTTGGATAGATTAATTTGTGGGCTCTGCACTTATATATGTATGTATAAATATATACATAAACATGTATAAATAAATATAAATATATACATAAATAAATGTATAAAAGGTACGGCTAAGGCAGACTGGGAAACTGAATGTGATGTAGGCTTTTTGTAAAAAATTACAGCTTAAAAAGTAACCTGTTAACCCTCCAGTTTATAAGTTGTCACCATCCCTTACAGATGCCTCAATATTTCTGCAAAAACCTCTAGAGCTGAGCATCTGGACTACTACTCCTCAGAAAGAGAATTGCCCTAGGAAAAGTCCTGCTATTGTGCCTTTCTCTCCAAGCTCTTTTGCAGCAAGGAATATGGAAATAGTGTTGTTATTAAATGGTATACTACACTGGGATTCATTAAAATGTAATTCTGCTCCTGAGTCAGAAATTTAACTATCATACTTTTGAAATTTTGAAAGCTTTATAATTTAATTAGTATGAATAATTCCTCCATTGAAGAAAAACTAAATTCCTGCAAAGTTTCATGTTTTTTCCTAGTACACCTTTTGCAATTGGTGGTCAAACTTTCATAAAAGTGTCTTTACATTTAGCTCTGTTCATAGCTGAGGAGCAAAAAAGGTTGTTTATTTGAAAGTCCTTCCAGCTGGAGAAGACTCACTATGGATTGGAATTGAGAGGCATAATATTTGTGAACTCTCACTCCCAGACTTTGGAGTGGTATTTCAAAGGAAGAACCAGGGCACAACATATATTTTACCCAGCAGAAGGTGGCAATCTTTAATATGCCACTTGACCAATTAAACACCAAAACAGAACTCCAAAAACCAAAGGAGAGATTTGGAAAAACTGTACTAATAAATAAAACCAGAAGCTAGTTTTGTAGAAAATAATAGATAAACCATTTGTTAATTTGATTTAAAAAAAAGAAGAAAACCAAATTACCAGAATCAAAAATGAAAAGGGTGAATATACTACCAGTGAAGATGAAATTAAAGCCATTATTCAGAGTTATTTTGCCCAATTATATTCCAGTAAAACTGATGATCTAAGTGAAATGGATGAAGTATTATAAAAATATAAATTGCTCATGTTAACAGAAGAGTAAATAGAATACTTAATTGCACTAAGAAAAAGAAACGGAACAAGCCCTCAATGAGCTCCCTAAGAAACATATAGATTTACAAATAAATTCTACCAAACATTAAAGGAACAATGAATCCTAATGCTACATAAACTATTAAAAAGTATGTAAAGAAGCCTTAAGGAATGCATTTTATGAAACAAATATGTCTCTGATATTTAAAACAGGGAGAGCAAAAACAGAAAGAAAAGAAGCCAATTTCCTTAATGAATAATGAGATAAAATAACTGCAGAATTTTAAATAAAATACTAGCAAGGAGATTATAGCAATATATCAGAAATATCATAGATTTTCTAATGAGATTTATGCAAGGACTGTGGAGCTAGTTTAATATTAAGAATAATTGACCATAGCAACAACAACAGAAATCATGATAATGTCAATAGACGTGGGAGTTTATAAAAAATAAAACACTTAGTCCTGCTAACATATTAGAAAGTATAGGAATGAATGGAATATTTCTTAAAATGATATACAGTATCTATGTAAAAAAAAAAAGCAAGCATTATCTGTAATGGGAGTAGACTAGGTTTCCATGTAAGATCAGGAATGAAGCAAGGATGTCCATTATTACTCTATTATTCAACATTATGTTAGATATGTTAATTATAGCAATAAGATAAGAAAAAGAAATTGGAGGACTAAATGTAGACAGAGGAAACAAAACTATCACTCTGCATTTGATATGATGGTATAGTTAAAGAATCCTAGAGAATCAACTAAAAAAATTAGTTGAAATAATTCACAACTTTAGCAGAGTAGCAAGATACAAAATAAACCCAAATAAACCATCAGCATTTCTTTATACTAACAAGGAAGAAAACGATACTGATATTCCATTAAAAATAATTACAAACAACATGAAACACTTGAGAATCAATTTTCTATGAAAAAGCCAAGGACTCCATGAAAATAATTACAAAAGGCTTTCACATAAATAAAGTCAGATCCTAACAACTAGAGAAATATTAATTGCTCATAGGTAGGATGAGCCAATATATTAAAATGGCAATCCTAGTTAAATTAATGTATACTTGTTCAATTCTATACCAATCAAGCTAACAAAGAATGCTACTTTAGAACTAGAAGAAATAAGAAATTTTTTCTAGAAGAAAAAAGTTCAAGAATATCAAGGGAATCATAGTATATTATGAAGTAGGAATCATCAACACAATCTGTTACTGGCTCAGAAATAGAGCAATGAATCAGTGAAACAGATTAGGTATAAAATACACTGTAGTAAATGATTATAGTGCTATAGTATTTGATACATCCCCAAATTAAAACTTTGGGGACAAAAATTACTGAGAAACCTGGAAACTAGATTAATAAAAACTAGACATGGACCAACATCTCACGCCATATACCAAAATAAGGGGAAAATGCTTAAATGATTTAATTATAAAGGATGATGTTATAAATAAATTAGGGAAGTATGGAAAATTTTCATAGTCAGATATATGGATAAGGGAAGAGCTTATGGCCAAATAATAAATAGAGAGTTTCTTGGAAAATAAAATAAATAATTTCAATTACATGAAATTAAAACATTTTTGCATAAAAGATAAACCAAAATCAGTCAAAAGCAGAAGGAAAGAAAGCGGAGAAAAGGAGGGAAATTATAACAAGTTTCTCTGATTTTCAAATATATTGGAAAATGAGACAAATTTATAAAAAAAAAATAAGAACTATTTCCCAATTAATAAATGATCAAAGGATATGAATAGGCCATTTTTCTGAAAAATAAATCAAAGCTATCAGTAATCCAATGAAAAAATGTTTTGAGTCATGATTGTTTGGAGAAATGCAAATTAAAATAAATGAGGTATCACTTCACACCTAGCAGATTGGCAAACATGTCACAAAAGGAAAATAAGAAATCCTGGAACCAATGTGAAAAAATAGAGACACTAATGTGCTGTTGTGGAGTTCTGAACAAGTCTATCTATCCTGGAGAATGATTTGGAACTATTATCAAAGGGCTATAAAATTGGGCCTACCTTATAATCTAGCAATACCCCTTCTAGGTGTCTATTCCAAAGAGATCAAAGGAAAGAGGAAAAGGACCTACATCTACAAAAATGTTTATAGCAGCATTTTATTTTTGTAGTGACAAAGAATTGGAGACTAAGGGGATGACCATCATTTGTGGAATAACTGAATAAATTTTGCAATATGATTGTGATGGAATACTATAAGAAATGATGAGGGAAGTGGTTTCAGAAAAAGCTAGGAAGAATTATAGAAACTCACACAAAGTGAAGTGAGCAGAATCAGCAGAAGAGTATCCAAAATGAAATCAAAGTTATAAGGATGATTGACTGAAATATTTAGCTACTCTGTTCAAAACAAAGGTTCAAGATTCATGATGAAAAATGGTATATACCTCCAAAGAGAGAACTGATGAACTCTATGTGGAAATTGAAACATATTCTTTTTTTTACTTTACTCTATTTAAGTCTTTTGTTTTTTATTGTGGTTTTTGGATGGCTAATATGAAAACATTTTGCTTAATTTCACATATACAATTGATATTACATAATCTCGATGAATGGTGGAGGAGAAAGAAAGAGGGAGAGGATTTAGAACTCAAAATATAAAAAAGAATATTAAGTGCAATTTTTGAATTAAAAAAAATTGTTGCCAGTAAGGTATTATTTGATTGTAGGACCTATCTTTTGGAAAGAAGTGCTGAGGTCCTACTTGATGGGGCACTCTAACACTGTCAATCAAAATCAAAATACAGCTATGGGCAAAGAGTGTTAATTAAAAATATAATCATTCTTTGAAGTGGTAATTAGATGATACAAATTGGTACTCAGACCAGGAAGATCTATTTTGAAATCTTGTCTTAAATATTTCTTGACCTACATGATCCTGGCTAAGTCATTTTAACCTCTCCCATCCTCATTTTCCTTATATATAAAATATACAGTATATACAGTATAATAGCCATTTTCTCATAGTTTTGTTGTGAGAATCAAATGAGATATGTGTAAAGTGTTTTGTAAATATTAAAGTTCCATATTAATGCCAGTAATAGTATTGTAATTAGTAAACCATGGGAGTAATCAGTAATGAGAAGCATTTTGTGAAGATCTAGGGAAAGAACTCTGTCAAATGCAAAGCCATCTAACATACAAAGGAGCTCTGGATCAAGTCAAAAGCCAATTTCAGGGCACAAAGTAATTTTCTAAATTAATCTAATAAAAACCTAATGAGAAAGTCTCAAGTTAGAAAAGAAATACTCAAGTTCAAGGTGTACAAAATGGGACTAGGTAGGGCTAAAAAGGAAAATAACAAGAGGGATCTGGGAAGGCTGTATCTCCAGGGTTTATTTTGTTTGTTTGTTTTGATAGATGACTCCCAAGTGTGCCTTTTCTTCTTCTTTTCTCTGCAAAAGATCCTTACAAATTTTACTGGATATAGTAAGAACATCTATTTACATGGCCAAATTTTAAAAGTGCATTCAAAATGTTTTTTATCTGCTCAATTTTTCTGGAAAATTGAAGCTATGTTGGGAGGCTCATCACCATAGGACTAACAAGTCAGTTATATTTTGTATATGCTATTATTGTTGTAGTTCTTTCATTCTTTTCATATATTTCAACCACAGTTGAAAGTGATAGCTTGACTTTGCATGAATTGGAGTTAAGTGAGGCAGTTGTACAAATTTGTCAACCTCTTTCTCTCTTCCAATCATCCAAGTCCAGTGGCAAAACAAAAGTCAGAATGACTGACAATGACCCAGGCTGCAGTGAGACCTTGGTCTCCTAGATGTCTGACCAGGCTCTACACCAGGGGTCAGCAACCTTTTTGGACGTGAGAGCGATAAATGCCACATTTTTAAAAATGTAATTTTGTGAGAGCCATACAGTGCTCACAGTGCGCGCTCCTGTAACAGTGCCTGAAAAAAAATTGACTTTATGGCTCCTGCAGAAAGAGCCATATCTGGCCCTCAAAAGAGCCAGATATGGCTCGAGAACCATTCATTGCCAACCCCTGCTCTAAACTCTCCATAGCATCTGCTTCAGCTACCTTCTTGTCTGGTAGAATAAATTACTCTTATTCACCCATTCCTCAGAGAGAATTCATCAGATACTTGAGGTAGACATATGCCTAAGCCATTGATAGATTTGAGGACTATTGGTTACATTTAATCTGTTTTAGCCCTACAATTGAGATGGTTTTTACCAAGGTGTGGTTGCTGGACATGCTACAGTTTTTTGTAGCCACAGGGGAGAGTTGACAAGTGGACATCAAAAGTGGATAAAAGCCCTGAAAGGAATTCAACAAGCCTTCATATTAGAGGTGCTAGTCCTCCCTGAACATCCCCCAAATTCACATAGCACAAATAATAAAATTGAAATGATGCAGAGAAAATTAGCATGGCCCCTGCTCAAGGATGATGTAAATTTTTGGAGTGTTTCATGTTTTATTTATATATAAATGGAGAAACAACTTGCTTTGGTTGATTAGCCTCTGACACTAACCTTTGTGACCCTGGACAAGTCATTTAACCTCTGTGCATCTCAGTCAATTCCCTGGAACTTATTTCTAAGACATAGATTGATGTCTATAAGTTCCCAGTCTGAGGAAAGTGCATATCTTGTTTGGTCTACACTATAGACATCAATGCTTCAAAACATCCATAATTACATTTCATTGATACTCCCACTTGTTGCCTTACTAAATGGTCTAAATGAGTCTTGGAAACAGGAGTGGGTTTATGCAGGAGGTATTATCACCTTACTCTCAACCTTATGATGATGAACTTCCTAATTTAGCTAGTTTGATCATCAGAGAAATAGATATTGCAACAGCTGTCCTTAAAGTCAGGATTCGTGCACTTCTAAAAAGAGTCCCAGATAACCTGGGCCCCCTGCTAAGTCATGATCAAGCTTTGGACTTCAAGGATAGATAAAAAAACAAATGAACAAACATGGCAGGTATAATGAACAACTATAGTATGTCTATATAATATGAATACATGCATGTAAATAATATAAATATGTACATGTACACAATCCACCTAGAAATTGCATTTTTACACCACTCAAAATCAGGTACACACACACAAATATGCACTCACACACATATACTTTCACAAGTATATGGATGGATATGCCTATGGAAGAATGGATGGATTTAAAATGAAGGTTTGGCTTAAATTGGCATCTTTAGTCTATTTGGCTGATGGTATATTTTCAGGTAATCTTCTCAAGTTTGAAATTGTTTTAATCATGTAATGCCCTTCCTACTTTGACTCCCTAGCGTTTGTGTTTTTGAATGTCCCCAAACATAATTTATGTCCAGTTTTAGAAGATTATCTTTGTTGTTTGGCCATCTGTGCCACTCGCAGCATCTAGGTATCAAGTCTTTCAGCATCTGCTCATGATTTAGTGAGCCAGCACTGTTGATTCCCAGAGCTCTTACTAAATTAGACTTAAGACATCCTTTTATTTTTCACTATCATTAGTCTTTTCACTATTTGCTTACTATTTTCTTCAGCTATTTATAGTATTTCTGTGAAATATTAGGTACAGCTATTCACTAACTCTCTGATCTGCTATAAAGATTTTTTTCTTCAGATGTCAGAGTGGATAAAGATCTTAATTTGGGAGTCAGGAATAACAATTCAAATCCTGCCTCAGATATTTACTAGCAAGCCACTCAACCTCTCTGAGACTCAGTTTCCTCATCTGCAAAATGTGGGGATTTGACTCAATGGCTTCCAACATGCCTTCCAGTTCTAAATCCATGATCCTTGCTCTAGATCCCTATCTCTAGATCCAGGGTTTCCAGGACTTAAAAAAATGTAGCAATAAAACATCTGCTTAGCCATGCTATCCCATTCATGCTTTTATACACATATGCATACACACATATACATATATATTGTAATGTATAGTGTGAATATATGTGACAGTAGTTGGTGCAGTGGGTAGAGTGCCAGGCCTAGACTAAGGAAGAACTGAGTTCAAATTTGGGCTCAGAAAATTACTACCTCTATGACCCTGGGCAAGTCACTTAACCCTGTTTGCCTCAGCTTCCTCATCTATAAAATGTGCTGGAGAAGGAAATGGCAAAACACTCTAGTATCATTACCAAGATAATCCCAAATGGGGTCACAAAGAGTCAGGCATGACTGAAATGATTGAGCAACAACAAATATGTATATGTATAATGTTTAATGCATGAAATATATGTATATATTTCTGTGTATATTTACAAATAACTGAAAGAAGTAGTTATGGAGATACCTTAATTGAATATTCAATGAGTATTAACATAAAACAGTGTATAGAATAACATACAATCTCTAAACATGAAATATGACCTACATAAAACCCAAATAGACAAGAAAGAAAGAAAAAAAGAGGAAAAGAAGGAAGGAAGGGAGGGAGAAAGGGAGGAAGGAAGGAATGAACAAAGGAAGGAAGGAAGGAAGTAAAGAAGGAAGGAAGGATGGAAGGATGGCAAAATAGATGAAAAATGGATAAATGGATGGACAGATGAATGGACAAATGAGTGATGAAAAAGATGATTAAGTAGACAAAGTTTCTAAATGTTCCAAGTTACAAAAGACATTGTTCTAATTGCCACCACCATCATCACCAAAATCAATAATGAGGGCAGCAAGAGATGCTTGTATTGCTGGATTGTTTGTAAAGTCCAATTCTGAGATTCTAAGCATTTGGTGAAAATAATGAAAATTTTAAAAATAGCAATAACAACAATTCTGTGTTAGTCAAAGTAACATATATGTCAGGGGAATGGCTGAGCTTACTCTGCTGCATTTCATAAATCCTTCTACACAAAGGAAATTCTCCAAACAGTCGGAATTCTTCCCCTTTGATCAGAATGCCATTCCATTTTTCAGATTCTACACTCACTATCGATCACTTAAGTGCCTCAGAGATGCCTGACTTTTCAAGGTGCTTATTACATAAATTAATCACTGTTGAGACAATTGAGTATTTCTTGAAAGAAAAGCCCAGGTCTGTGTCTTTAGATGGGAAGTTGGTGCTCACTGTCATTGTGAAAAATTCAAGTAGCTGACTGAAAATATGCTTTGAAAATATTAGATGAAGGTATATAAAACTAACTTGGAATATCTAGTCCAATAGCAGACATTTATTAACTGCTTACTATGAGTCAGACCCATATGTGCTGTTGTACCCTTTCCTGCATAGGCAAGATGTCTCACTTGGGTACCTATGTGCCCATATCATGTAAGTCATATAAGCCCGCAACAAATTCAGTCCAGGAATCATACAGGTATAGGCTATATTTGGAGAACTTGAGCATAGCGGTGTATTTTGAAATATGTACCTGGATATCTTCTGGGCCCTTTGCTTACTTACATTTTATCCCACAGGGACTCTTAACTTGGAACTGGAAAACTAGTTGTTGCTTTTAAGAATGTATCTTGATAACATTTTATTTTGATAAAATTAATTTCCTTTATAAAATTTTTAATTTAATTGTTGCACTTAAAAACATTATTCTTAGAAAGTATGCATCTTCACCAAACTACAAAGAGTAAGAGACACAAAAAAAGCTAAGAGTCCAGGCCTAGAGTGATTCATATCATTATCCAAAAAAAAAATTGAAGAAGGGTAAGTAGAATGAGCTTTGTTTCTATTCTATGTTGTTTTCTTTTAAACTCCCACAATAAAATATATAGGGAGAATAATTAATGGGTATAATTGGCTTTTCTAAGTACTAAGGAGATATGCAAATTTAGAGGAGATGATGCTTAACTTAATTCATATTGCAATCTAGTAGGAGAGTGAGGTGCACATATATGTGAATTATGTGTTTATATTTAATATGCATGTACACATACAAATATGTGTGTATATATGCATCATATGATAGACATGCACACATGGAAATTCAAGTTTTTAAAACAAGTAAGTGGAAATGTGCTTGAGTACACACACACATACACAGTTCACCATCTAGTAAAGGATGATATCTTCTCTAAACTTATACATAGAATCTATGCCAATAGGATAAGAGCTGGATCTTTGATTTTGTTGGTATTAGGAGCTCGTGAGTTAGGAAACTCTATACTGATGCTAGTTACCATTTTCTCTGCAATACAGTCTTAAAGAATTTGTTAAAGCAATAATTCTCATACATTTTGGCCTCAGGATCCGCTTTACACTCTTCAGGATCCCAAAGAGCTTTTTTTTTTTTTTTTTAAATAAAGGATTTATTTTTGAGATTTTCTGTATTGGAAATTAATCTTAGTATGTTAAGAAAATAGTTTTGATGTCAAAGACTCCTGAAATAGTCTTGGGATTTCCTAAATATTCTTGGACCACACTTTGAGAACAACTGGTCTGGAGCACTGAAAGGTTAAATTACTTGCCCGGAATCATACAGACAATGAGTATCAGAGGCTTGAACCCAAGGGCTTAGAGGCTTGCTCTCTTCATTACATCATATAAATGGTAACCATAGTAGATACTTGATAATTATATGTTAAATTAAGGTAATAGATTTAATGTCACAGTATTCTAAATTTTATTTGACTCATGCTTTCGTTCTCTTTTATATAATATGCATTCTAGTCAAATATCATACTGGCTGCTTCCTGAACTTATGACTCTATTTCTCACCTCTTTTTGAGCTTCCCTTGCATTCCCTGAAATATACTTACAAACGTATCCACATATACACAAGACACATATATACATATAAATATATATGGATTATATATTTATAGATAATATAAATATAGCACATCATAAATTATTAATATTATGGTGGTTATATAATATAGCTATTATATCACCTAAATATATTTATATATTTAATTTATTAAATTATTTAATTTATTAAAATATTTGTTGTATATTTGTTTTCACTTGTGTTCAGTTTTTGTGACCTAATTTGAGGTTGTCCTTGAAAAGCTACTGTGATGACTTGCCATTTTTTTCTCCAGTTCATTTTGCAGACAAGGAAATTGATACATGTATATATATATCCATATATTTTTTTCTATGCACATATGTGTGTATATATCATAATATAAAAAATAATAGCTCAGTTCTTGAGAGATGTACTAGCAGAATGTTTTATAAGGTGCATGGAAAAAATAAGATTTCATTCCAACCTGCTTTGAGGTGGAGAGGAAGAAAAGCTTCATGAAGGAAGTGGCATGTGAGTGGGACATTTATGTAAAGCATTTCACAGACTGAGGAGAGAGGAAGGGGCAGGGCTAGTGATTCTTTTCTTCAGAGTCCAGCTCAGGGGTACACCAGACTGCATTTTCAGCACTGAAGTCTGTTGCTCAGGCCCTAGGGATTGAATCATATGTACTCTGAGACTTGTTTATTCGAAACTTGGTTTCCCAAGTAGCATTTTTGTTAGGGATATTTGCTGGGCTTCATATTGAGAGCTATTCACCTGGATGAAAGGAGAACAGAATCCTGCTATATAGTGCATGAGCTGTGCTATTTTTTCTCTGAAACAAAGTGCTGGGCATTTTTTAAGATTTCATTGATATCGATATTTCTTTTTTACTTTAAATTATTTTTTTGCCACTACACAAAAGAAGTGAACATTGGAAGAAGTATAGTCACAATATACAGAAAACACACTTTGGTCTTAAATCTGAGGGATTATTTTCTTTGACATGAACCTCCCTTTGCCAGAGGCTATTCATGGGAGCCTCTCCACTAGAAGTTTCTTTTAGTGCTCCAGGCATAAGTGACATTCCTTGTTTTTTAAAGGATTACTTTTATTGTATTTAAGTTTTCAAAGTGAGTTTCAAAATCAGTAGGCAAATCAAATCAAATGAATTAGCACATTTGCATTATGTTGCATAAGCACACCCATTTAGGAAATTCAAATTTTTAAAACTAACCAATTGAATCATGGCTTGATGCAGACTAACCCATGCAGACCACAAAGGGTGGGCAGATAGAAAGCAAAGGATACTGTTTACACTCTTTACTTTTCTTCAAGCTTATATAACCCATTATGGAACCTCTAGAAGTTCTAAGCAAAAAAAAAAAAAAAAAAAAAAAAAAAAAAAAAAAAAAGTTGAATAATACCAGCTGTTAACATCTAAAGAAACTGAAAAGGACATGCTTCCTTCCCCTGGGCAGAATGTTGGCCACTTAAATGCTTGTTCCCCTTCCCACAAAGGCTATGACCCCACAAATTCTTTTGCCTATTACAACTCCCTACCATAATCTAGGCTTGTCTGGGGACCACACTGGTGAGATTACTGATTAGAGCAACAAGGAGAAAAATAAGAGCTATAGGATTTTGGATACCTTCCTCTTCCAAAAGAAAATTCTGACCCATCTCTCCCCAGCATTACAGTTTCCTACCTTTTCACTGTGTCTTCTGAAACTGTCCTCTCTTGTTAAACTTCTTTTCTTTTCATTTTAGCTATGTTCTCTCTCCCACTCCTTCCATCTTCTGATGATCACTAAAACCAAGTTTATTCCTGATAACTTTAAAGTCTTTTGCCAAATCCTGCACAGTTGGTTGTGTCCCTATCCTATACTGGCAACAGGAGAAGTTAGTATATTGCATATTCCTCAGTGCCACTTCCAGACTCACCTTCTACCACTATCATTAGGAACCACTTCTTCATGAAAGAAGGAATAAAATGAGTTGTTGTTTTTTTTACCATATTTCCTATATCTATATGTATCTTCTTTTATGAGATCACAGATTTAGAGATAAAAGGGATTTAGGGGTTATCAATTCCAACATGTTTGTTTTATAAATGCAGAAAATGAGAAGATAGGTGAATTTCCCAATTTTATACAGATATTGTCCAAGATGAAGTTTTAACTCAGAATTTCCTAACTTCAAATCTAGTGCCCTATCCGTTTTGCCACTTTGCCTCTGAAAACTCATCATTTCAATATGATTGCCTGGTGATTGTGATCAAGACTATTGAAGATGCAGGGAGAACATTGAATTCTAGAGTCTACTTATCAATATGTAGGTCTTGGAACTATAGACATCTCTTGAGACAAGTGAATGATTTCTGGTCACCACTCTAGAACTGGTTAGATGTGATTCCAATTAACAGATTATTTTGAGACATACTATCACACTGTTGGTGGAACTGGGAATTGGTTCAACAATTCTGGGAAGCAATTTGAAATTATACTAAGAAGGTTATTAAATATCTAAAACTGTTATGAAGCCATCATACTTCTAGGCATATATTGCATGAAGATCACTAACAAAAAGCAAGATCTCTTAGAGACCAAAGTGTATAGACCAGTCTGGTACTGGCTAAGAAAATAAAATGTTAGATCAGTGATGGGCAACCTTTTGAGCTTAGTGTGTCAAAATTCATCAAAAAACTAAGCATAACTCAGGTGGTGTGTCACTTCAAGAAAAAACCCATACTTTTATGATATTTATAGTTTAAATAACAAAAATGTATAATTATAATATATAACTATATTCAATAAACCAAAAACTAATTATTTAATTTACTTGTTTAGTAACTTCTTTGTTCATCTGTCAATTGGTTTCTTTTGTTGGTCTTGATATTATTTAACTCGTGTGGGGTGCCATGAACTAAGACAAGTGAGAAGGAGAGGGAATTCTTTAACTATAAAATAATTAACTATTAATTAAGCCTATTAGTGACTTTTTTGTTGCTGTATTTCATTGGCTAATGAAAATTCATTTAACCACTAAATCTTCATTTGAAGGTTGGTATTTTATACCCTTTAAGCCCAAGCAAGCACTACTAACTTCATCTGTCAATCTATTTCTTTTGTTGGTTTTGATGTTATTTAAAACTGAGAATAAGGTCTCACAAATGTACATAGAGGGAAAAATTGTGAGTAAAACCATTGCTATATTTTTCAGGGTACTAAAAGTATCTGATAATTGGTTCCAGGCAGTCCAAATTTCCAGTTCATAGTAGCACTCCTCTTGATTCTCCAAGCAGCACCTTTCCAGATTCTCAAGCTTTGACCTCAAGTCAACAAACACCTCAGCCCAGATGCTGTCTTGAAATTCTGCAAGTTGCATCTCTAAATCATCAATTTGCATCCATTGGAATCCATTTAATTCCAAACTACTGTAGACTACTACATTTGAATACTTAATTATTTTCATGATCTGTTCTAGGCTTCTAAACTGATTAAATCTATCGCTGAACTGGTCAAGTAATGAGTCTAAAACATGCTGGTACTTTATATGCGAAGGTTCCATTTCATTTTTTTCAGCTGCACTGGACTTCCCAAAATAATTTGTTACTCAAGGAAAATACTTGTAAGTTTTAGTTTCTACATCTCGCTTGAAAATTTTAAGTTTACTTTCAAAAGCTTTTACGTATCCAAACATAACATCAATACTTTTGCCAAACCCTTGTAATTTTGAATTCAGTTCATTAATATGAACGGAGAGATCTGTAAAAAAAAATCAGGGTGTTGACCCACTTATCATCATTGAACTGAGGAAAGTTTCCCTGATCCTTACCTCAAGAAATACCTTAATTTCTTCAAAGCACTCCACAAAGCACTCAAGAAATTTGCCTTAGCTCAGCCATGTTACATTATTGTATATCAGCAGTCCACTGTAGGTGGAATCAACCTCCAGTAAAAGTGAAGAAATTTCTCACTTGTGAACGGGGGGAGCAGCTATTAAATTAACTATTTTTGTAACAATTGACATAAAGTCATTTAAGTTGATGAATCCTGCCTTGGCACATAAAGCCTCCTGATAGATAATACAATGAAAAGGCACAATTAGATAGATGTCCAATAGCTTCCGTAAACAATTTGACAAATCCAACTTTTTTCCCCACCATGTTTGGTGCCCCATCTGTCATCACTAACAAAACTTTAGAGATATCAATGCTTAGGTCACAGAATGTTTGTATAACAACCTTATATATTTCGTTTCCTGATGTACTTGTTAGCACTGATACTAACTTTATCAACTCTTCTCTCATTGTGAGACCATCAGAATATCGACCAATAATGACCAAATGAGCATGTGATGTGACATCACTAGTTTCATCAAGAGAGATCAAAAACATTTATAATTACCTATGTCTCTCTTTAATTGTTATTATATGTTTGTGTTAAGTCTCATTATTTGCTCTTTTATGATATTTTTACTGAGTGGTAATTCAGATATTCTCTTAATAATTGCATGTTTATTCTGCATATCGTGAAATATGCGCATCTTAGGAGAGTTTCTTTAATAAATTCTCCCTCACTGAGTGCTTTTCCATGCTGAGCTATGGAGTGAGCAATGCTCAAACTTACAGATGTTAAATTTGTAAAGTCTTTTACTAATTTAAGGATGGAATTAGATTGGCTCTTTATAAAGGTATAGCTGCCTGGAAATGTATTCCTTCCTTTCATTCTCACTTTTTTTCAAGAGCTGGGAATGATTAGTTTCTAATGTCTATTAATATTTCACATTCTGCTTACTACTGTTTCAGCACATAGAATGCAAAATGATCTGCTATTTTTTTCTATAATGCGATACATCTCAATCCATGTCTCTTGAAAGGATTGGCTACTGCTATTACCACTTCCTTTACTTAACCGTTTTTATTTTTATTTTTTGGGTTCTCCATCAGGGAGGCAGTGACAGAAGATAGAATTATAGATAGCCTTAGCCCTGCAGGTAATTAGGGGTTAACTAGCCTGATCACAAGATGGCTCATGTAACTGTCTTTTAGGAAAGGGAAGGGTTAATAAGCAGAAATAGGGGTTAATAAGAACACACAACAGTAATAGTGGTGAAATGGAGTCTGCACTATGCTGCAAGATGGCATTCCTTATGTAAATTAAGATGGCTGCTGCTATTTCTCATGGTTGGAAATGGCACCCCATAGCACAAGCCCTCGCCTCTCCTAACTTCCCCCTCACTTATCTCAGTAATAACGGTCAATTAGAAATCCATGACACCTCAGAAGAGTAGATTGGATGATGGTTGCTGTGGTTATGTGGTTGCTGGCAATGGTGATCACAGGGCCCCCAGAGATGCATCCCCCATGGAATTCTGCTGCTCCCTGCTCCGCCAGCCAGAAATGAGGTCAAAGTTCCCCTAGTGGCCCAGAAGTCCCAGAACTAGACTCTATATGCCGGAGTTCTATTATTTTGGCCTACAGGTTCTATTGTTTTGGCTTACAGACCTCCGGCACAAAGTATCTACACTACAGCAAATGTTTCATCCTCAACATGCAGCCCCATATTTCTCTGTATGCGGCTGCATGTGGCCGTGTGTCATCAAAAATGGCTATCCATGTCAGTGCTGACACATGTGCCATAGCTTTACCATCAGGGTGTTAGATCAATGAAATTTTCATTCTCATTTCATTTCATTTTCATTGTCAAATGATGGCAATATACAGGTGAAAATGAGCTTAGCAACCTAATGTTTGATAAACCCAAAGACCCAAAGTTTTGGGATAAGAACTCACAATTTAACAAAAAACTGCTGGGAAAACTGGAAAACAGTATGGCAGAAACTAGGTATTGACTAATATCTCACACCCTATATCAAAATAAAGTCAAAATGGGTATATGATTTAAATATAAAGAGTGATAACTTAAATTATGGGAATGAAGATTAATTTATCTGGCAGTTTTAAGGAGAAGGGAAGAATTTATGAATAAATAAGATAGGGGGCATTATGAGATATAAAATGAATAATCTTGATTATATTAAATTCAAAAGCCTTTGTACAAACAAAATTAATGTAACAAAGATTAGAAGAGAAATAACAAATGGGAAAAATTTATAACAAATTTACTTGATAAAAGTCTAATTTCTCAAATCTATAGAGCACTGTCAAATTTACAAAAATACAAGCCATTCCCCAATTGACAAATGTCAAAAAATATGAACAAGCATCAAGAATCAAACTTATAAATTATCATATGATAAAATGTTCTAAATCACTCTTGATTAGAGAAATGAAAATTAAAATAATGCTGTGGTGCCACCTCATACCTATTAGACTAGCCATCGTGACAGTAAAGGAAGGTGATTAATGTTGGAGGGGATGTGGCAAAATTGGAACATCAATGCATTGTTGGTGGAATTGTGGACTAATCCAACCACTCTGGAGGATAATTTGGAACTCTGTCCAAAAGACTATTAAACTGTGTATATCCTTTGATCCTGTAATATCACTACTAAGTCTGTATCCCCAAAAGGTAATGTGACAGGGAAAAGGACTTACCTATATAAAATTATTTATAGCTGCTCTTTTTGTGGTAGCAAAGAATTGGAAAGTCAGGGGATGCCCATCAATTGGGGAATGGCTGAACAAATTGTGGTATATTTTGGTGATGGAATCCTATTGTAAAAAATGATGAGTAAGATGATTTCAGAAAAAGCTGGAAAGAACTGCATGAATTGATGCAGAGCTAAATAAGCAGAACAGGGAGAATGTTGTACACAGCAACAGCAATATTGAATGATGATCATCTGCAAAAACTTGACTACTCTCAGCAATGCATTGATCTGTGACAATTCTGAAAGACTTAAGATGACTTTCTTCCTCCAAGGAATGAACTGTTAGAATCAGGGAACTGAGAAAATAAAATATCTTTGATTTAAAAAAAAGTGTGCATACTTTTTTAGTAGTAAAAAATTGTAAGCAAAGGGGGTACAAATCAATGCTGCAAAGGCTTAACAAACTACAATATATCAATGCAATGGAACATTGACTCACTGTAAGAAATTATGAAAATGAACAATTCATATAAAGAAATCAGAAAGGAAAATCCTGGAGAGAGAAAAATACAAGATCAAGTAATCACTTGTATCAATGGAAAGTGAACTGGATCTAGAGTCTGAGGTCCTGAGTTCAAATCCTATATGTATAGATCACTTAAAATTCCTCGGATCTCAGTTTCCATTTCTATGAAACGAGGGGATTGGATTATCTGGCTTCTGAGTCCTTTATGGTTCTATGACTTCATGTAAGAACAAGGAAAACTGTTCACACAGTGACTACTCCAAAAGAAATAAAAAGAACAATAAAATGAAACTAAATGCTGTGGAATTAGAATGATCCACTTTGACTCTAGAGAAAAGTTTAGACACTACACCTCCTTCCCTTCCTTTCAGAGGTAAGGAGATGTATATGTGGAAGATGGCGTATATTGTCAGACACTCTCTTGGCTTTAATTGTTCTTATTGAAATGCTTCTCTCTTCACTATTCTCTCCCTTTTAATTCTTTGCTACAAGGGTTGGGGGTGTTGTTTTGTTTCTGTTTAGTCATTTTACAAGCATGTCACACTCAATGATCCCATTTGGAGTTTCCTTGGCAGAAGCCTTGGAGTTTTTCTTCTCTATTTCATTTTACAGATGGGGAAACTGAGGCAAATAGGGTTAAGTGACTGCCCCAGGGTCACGCGGCCAGCCAGATTTGAACTTGGGAAGAGTAATTTTATTGTCTTCAGTTCCATACTCTATCCACTGTGCCACCTAGCTGCTCCACTCTGGGGAAAAGAGTGAAATATTTGAAAATTAAGGTGTTATAAAAGCAAAAGATATAAATTGGAAAAAAAAAGAATAATTACATTATAAAATGATGAAGAGCTCTTGGGAAAGAATTTCCTTTTCTCAATGCCAAGGAGTTCCAGAACTCAAAGACTGTGGTAGAAAAAGTACTAAAGAAATTTGAGTTATTATTAAAGAATAACAAATGAACAGAAACTTTTGCTCTGTTAATCCCCATGAAGGTAGGCTTGGGGCCTTCAGACTGATTCCAGTCCTCCTTCTTACCCTCAGATGATATCATGCTCTAACTAATTTCTCCCACAACAGTTCATTATGTTGATGTTTCATTCAAAACCACAACAGAAGAATTCCTCCAAACATCTCTTTGAAAAGAAGGCAGAAGGAGCTCAAGGGGGCTGAGTAGCTCATTTGCTCAGTCAGAGGCACGGCAGTGACTGGGAACATGGCTCCCTCACTTGACCTATAAGGCCCTTTCTTCTACACTGTTTCCACTTCTTAAATATTATTAAATATTAAATATTATTACTATTTCTACTTCTTAAATAGTATTAAATATTCACTAAAAGAAGTAATTTTATCTTCATTTTGGGAAATACAGCAATTTATTAGTCCAAAAACATAGGCAGAGGATCTGCCAGGCACTGTGCTAGGCACTGGGAGTTACTAAGCCAAAAAAAAATTAGATTCTTCACTGAGTGTTGTGTTAATTCTAGTAGAGGTGCTTTGTTATTGTATAAGGAGTACCTATTGAAGTTTAGGCCACCCTTGAGTGTCTGGGAGGCAATTATGTGGTTAAAACTTTTCCTGGTCAACCTCAGAGAGCAGAGCCAGAAGCAATGAACTGAAGTTACACAGGGGGAAATTTAGATTTGATAAAAGGAAAACAACATTTCTAACCATTTAAAGGAGGTGTCTCATTGGACATCACACTGGATCTAGAGGCAAAAAATCTGAATTTAGATCTGCTTTAAGGTACTAGTTGAAAGAAAGATCTTCACAACATGACACATTGCCATTGACTTCAAAATATGAGCCCGCCACACTCATGTTTAGGTGTACTCTATCATCTTGAATCCAGGCACCATCCACTTATTGTGGAACTTTTCAATAGTTATCCTCAATTTTTTTTTTAATGGGGAAGAAATTGTCTATGACATTTCCACTCAAACAAACAAACAAACAAACAAAAGATGGTAGAGTTAGGTTTCCCCCTATTGCTTTCAAAAACTAAAGAACAGGGTGAGTAGGGGAATAGGTGGAGATCTCTAACTTTAAAGCTTAACCATCACCACCCTGGACCGAAGCTCTCTTTGCTACAACCACAAACTTGGCTGTCTGACTGTACCGACCCTGCTGGAGACTAACCACTTTCAGATGGGGAACAAATGGAAGGAGAAGTCAAGGCATGACCACTCAAAGATTAGGGATTAAATTTCCAGAGAGGAAGGTAAAGATGAGTTTCCCTTTTAAGGGAGCCTGGCGTCTCTTTGCTCTGCTGGGGTATATGTACCACTGAGAGAGTTTATTTCTGGTCATCCTGAGAAGCATCTTCCATATGGAGAATAATTGTTTGATGAAAATGAGAGATGAAGATGACAGCAAAACCATGCATTCCTCTTTGTTGTGTAAATAAACATTCTTCTCCATCTCAACTGTTTGTCATTAAAAAGACATGCCCTTTACTTAATACCAACTTTTTTCCTGCATCCAACACAGAACAGCTATTAGTTAGTTTCTCTCTATATATTTCCCTCATTCTCTACCCATCTCTGACTGTCTCTTTCTCTTGCCACCTACCTACTCCCTTACCCCATTACTCTATTTAAAATCACAAGTACTAAATTAGGAGAAGGCAGTGATAGGGCACATTATTGGTGTTCAAACATTTCGGCACAATAAATTTTATTTCTCTTCTCCCTCATTTGGATCCTTGTCTTCCACTTGGGTGTTGGCAGGAAAAACATGCGTGTAAAGGGGCAGATGATTAAGAAAATTCACATTACACCACAAGTTAGCAACTGTGCTAAAATATAACACAGCTGTGGAACAAGGTAAACACATGTATTCACTGCCCACAATAACCAAACCCGTTTGAACTCATTAGAAACAGCTCTGCCACTACCCAGCAGCCTATTATCAGACATTTATGGCCCCATTGTATAACAAAGTTGGATGCTGGCTAACTGCAGCTGGAAATCCAAAGCAGCTTAAAATCAAACTCGATTCAGATAATAGCAGATTGAGAAACAAAACCCTCTTAGGAGTTTACCAAGCCTCCCTATTTATGTTTCCATTCAAAATGTCAGGGGTGTTCTTGATATGATGGTTACTTCATCATTTTTCAATGATGAAAGATAAGTGAATATTATACTAGGATCTGTAATGATCTCCTCATGTGAACATCAATGATATATTGCAATATTATAATTAAATGTTATATTCTGATTTGGAAATAGACATCCTTGTTATTAACCACCTCTCGCTTCCATAAACATAATATGTTTATTACTAACTTCCATGCCTTGTGAACAGGTTTGTCCTCATATGTATAGACTTTCCTTCTTTTCATTGTTGGTATCTTCCATGACTCAAATCTCATCTCCTCTTTGAAGCCTTCCCTGACTTCTCTGGCCCTTGTTGGTCACTCTTCTGAATAGGTACCACTTAGAACCTGTACCTAGCACTCTTGTGTCCCTACTCTTCACATACCCAAATGCTGACTGTCTTTCAAGACCTAGATTTTACTTTTGGTCACTTGAATACCCTCTCACATTATTCATGTTTCCTTTATGTTTTCTCTCTCTTTTGATCCTTAAAACACTTGCTATCTGGAAACTATTTGGTGCTCATAGAATATTGTTTAAATGCAAATGAAGGAAAGAAAGGAAAAAAAGAAGGGAGTAAAAAATAAGAGAAGGAAGGAAGGAAAGAAGGAGGAAAGGAGGAAAAGAGGGAGGAAGGGAAGGAGAAAACAGCCATTTACTAAATAAAAAGCTAAAATGCATAGAATTACAAAGAAAACCAATTATATTGAAATACATATTGAATTTTTTAAGTTCATAGATCCTTATTTAAAAACCCCTGAATTCTAAGACCCTAGGAAAAAGATGTCACATGATTTTTTGCACAGTTGTTTACAAAAGTTTTTCACAAAGTTTTACATGAACAGAATAGTTCTTCCAATAATATTGGATTGGTTATTATTTCACAACCTCTTAATACTCTCTGAATAATTCTTTGTGAAGGAGATAGTTAAGTTCAGACTTTTTTGTGAACTGCTGATCTATCTTGATTACCTAAGTATTCTAACAATTTCCAGACACTGCTACTGGCTGGAGAAGTTGTGGCCAGTGAGGTAGGGCCAGGCAAAACAATATCCTGGCTCCTATCTCTATAGGTTGGCTTCTAGTCAAAGCAAGGAGGAGACTAATCCCCTCTCCATGTGTAAATGGAGATATCATTGCTACTCTTGCCCTAATTTGCAGGAAATCAGTAAATGAAGTAGCTGAGGACAATATTCACATAAAACTTTGACCTTGAATTTTCTAATCACCTGCCTTCAGTGCATCTCACCTTTAACTCTACCTGGACTTATATCCCAATGGCTAGCATGCTCCCATTCCCTCCTCTCTCTCCATGAATTACTGAACTTTTGGCTGCCATAGCATAATCCTTCTCCCCAACTTCAGCTGTTCACCCCAACTCCCATCTCATTCAACCTTGTCCCCATTAAGTCCTAGCAGATTTGCACTTCCCCTTCCCTATCTACTCAGGAATGCTTGCTCCCTACTTAAATTTCATTTCATCTTTAACCTGTTCTTCTCATTAACTGAATCCTTTTCCAGTCCTTATTTACATTACTTTCTGAGATCCTCATCCAAGGGCTTTCTTTTGCTTTTCTTTTGTTTCCTCATCACAGTATATGGCACATAGTAGGTGCTTAACAAATGCTTATTGACTTACTGACCAGTCACACATTCAACATACTCTTAACTCACCAATTGTGATGGAATGAAAATACTCCTTGATCTGCTTTGCCACTTCCAGACTACTCCTCTAACAATAAATAAATCAATATTTATTAATTACCTATATATCAGGTACTATGTGTAATAATTAGATTAAGTCTACACTGTCCATCTTTAGATTTAATCACCAAAGGTGAGAGCACTTTCAAATTCTGGGAGGTCCTAACCCACATGTGCTAGAGTGAGTAACAAATCAGAATCAACTGACCACCGTTCCCTGCCCTTTCTATAAGAAAGCTTCTATTGTGATTGGACACACAGGCTAGGGGAAGGCACTGGAAGTGACACATAGGTGACCCCTTCAAAAGAGGGAGTTCAGTGAGTGAGGCGGCTGCTGGTTTGGTGAAGGGGACCTGAGGGAGCTGTGCTGGTTCGTGACCAAGACTGTTCCACATGGTGAGTTTAAAAACTGAATCTTCCTGAACTTCTATTAAGAACTTCTTTTCATAGACTTTGTGAATGAAGTTTGCTCCATTCACCTCCTGGCCTCAGGCCCTTTAACCCTCAGCTGAGGGTTAAGATCTACCTGGACTAATCAGTGGGATAGATTCTTATCTCAGAACTTCCTCTCTCTCTTCTTATGTAAATAAATTTCCATAAAAGTCAATTTTGATTTGAGATTATTCTTAATTGAGGATTGATAATAGTTCAATTCTCTGGTGACCATCTTTAATACATTGAACCCATAAAACTCCTTTTTCCCCCTTACATATATCAAGTGCTAGGGATACAAAAAGAGACAAAAGACAGTGCCTTTAAAAAAAAAGCATTATTCTGACTACAGATTGTGCATCTCTTTGTTTAAGATCAACACCAGTCTTACTGGTTTGAAAGTTTTTGATTATATCACACAACTTTTAAAAATTGGAACATTTGTCTAATATTTGGGCAATTTATGCCATTTTGCATGACTTTCAACTTAGCAACTAGAATGGCTTAGCTATAAGAACTAGAAGTTCTTTCAGAACCTTTAGTTGATAAGATTCATAATAATTCAACTGGGCCAGAAGACTAAAACCATAATTTTATGATTTAGAGCCATTGTTTATTGCTTATCTTTCATTCTGATTACCTCTTATTCATGTAAGACAATGTAAGATAATGAAAAGAACGCTGTATTTGGGAGTAAGAGAGCATGAATGCAAATTCTGTGTCTTTTACTTATAACCTGTGAAATTTGGTCAAATTATTAACCTCACTGGATCTCAATAACTCATCTGTAAAATGAGAGACCAGACTAGATAATCTCTCAGGTGCCTTCTGAAATTGATGTTACTCTGAGCCATTCAATTTTTGAGCTGATAAAATGATTTAATGTATTGGTTGGTATTTCTTGGTGTTTTCCTTTTGAGGGAGATAAAATTGCTATGCAAATCTGAGTTATTATTGTTTAATTATAATTTATATAATACAAACAATAATAGTGATATTTCAGGTTTTGGGGTATGAATTTCTTAATGTATGGCAAAGAAATATCCATAATGAACACTTTAGATTTTATTCCAGGACTACTTTGACTTAACAGATGAAAGTGGTCTACTGATATATTGGATATATAGAACATAAAGGTATCAAGGAAAAACATGAAGGCTTTTGTGTTAAACTTATTGGTATTTTGAAATCAAAGATGAAGAGGAATAATATATTTTCAAAAGGTAACAGCTAATCCAATACCATTTAAAGGAATATTTTTAGAACCATAAAAGGTGCCAAAATAAATCTGGAAAATGTCTTAACAACAGAAACCCATACAATGTTAATGAAACATATAGCCCCTCACTCAAAGCTATACAAAGCTTAAACTTCCTTTCATAAAGATCAAGAAAAAAGATTTTAGAATACATAAACAATTTTTTAAATCCTATGTAATTTTGGCATCACTTAGCCAAATACTTGACTTAACCAAGAACCAGAAACAAGTCATTTGATTTATTGAGTGTGACAAAAAGTGGTTTTGCCTCTGGTTGGAGGTTATGGAATGACCAAGATCTAAGAACAAAATGAAAAATTCCTCAAAGGACAATATCTGCACGAATGGAGCACACAGCAGGCTGACAATGCAACAGCAAACAATTGGCCAGTTTGCATGGATTTGTTTCTTGCAAGGTACAAGGCAACCTGGTGATAAAATGGATAGAGCACTGGGTCTGGAGACCTGAGTTCAAATCTGCTTCAGATACCTAATACCTGAGTGAGTTTTGGACTAGTCATTTCATTTCCATATGCCTTAGCTTTCTCAATGATAGTACCTATTCTCAGGGATGTTGTTTGGATCCATAAAGAAAATAATTATAAAGCACTTAATAGCACAATGCACGATAAAAAGTAGTCATTTAATAAATGTAGATTGAAGTATATCATTTTCACTCTTTCTTCCATGGATTTTTCTCTAGTATAAATGATAAACATAGGACTATATATTGTATGATAACATATGTAAAAATCTATATCATATTACCTGCTATCTTGGGAAGGGGAAGGGGGGGAGGGAGAGAACATGGATTGTAAAATATCAGAGAATTATTATAAAAAATGATCTCAAAGGCAGCTGAGTGGCGCAGTGGATTGAGAGCCAGACCTAGAGACAGAAGGAACTGGTTTTAAATCTGGCCCCAGACACTTCCTAGCTGTGTGACCCTGGGCAAGTAACTTAACCCCCATTGCCTAATCCTTACCACTCTACTGCCTTGGAACCAATACACAGTGTTAATTGCAAGACAGAAGGCAAGGGTTTTATTTTAAAAACCATATCAAAATATTAAAAAAAAGAAATATATTACTTGGTGGCTTGAGGGATACAAGAAGCCTCCTATTTTTTATGGACTGAGAGCAAATTCCCATTTTGTAAATACAAACCTCCAAATGACTAAAATAACTATGATAACTCACCTAATAACCTCTAATGGAGTATTGTCACAAATTTTACCATGTCAGAAATATATATTTGCCTGAAAATAGAAGTAGGTAATTGGGAAGAGAAGTTGATTAAGCTATTTATGCTCATCAACATCATCCAGCGGTTATACGAAGACTCTACCTGCCAGGTCATCCACAATGGGAAACTGACAGCTCCCTTCACAGTGAAGACCGGAGTGAAGCAAGGCTGCATGCTTTCGCCCTTATCTTCTTGATGGTCATAGATTGGACCATGAGAAGAATTACCAAGGACAACAATACGGGCATTCAATGGACTCATACCAAACAGCTCGAGGACCTTGACTTCGCGGATGACATCTGTCTCCTTTCTCACAAGCAGCAGGATGCGCAAGGCAAACTTGCAGGACTCTGAAGAAGCGGAGAAGATGGGTCTGAAGATCAACAAGAAGAAGACCAGGTGATCACAGTCAACAGCAGACAGGACCTGCCAATCCAACTACAGGGAGAAAACATCAAGGAGACGGACCACTTCACCTATTTGGGTAGCATCGTCAGCAAGGACAGCGGAGCAGATGAGGACATCAGAAACTGAATCAACAAAGCCAGACAGGCATTTAACACCCTGCGGTCTGTCTGGATCTCCAAAGCACTGTCCCTCGTCACTGAGCTCCGAATCTTCAACACCAACGTAAAGGCCGTCCTCCTATATGGATCAGAGAGCTGGAGAGTGACGAGCGCTAACACCAACAAACTCCAGGTCTTTGTTAATAGATGTCTATGCTACATCTTGAACATCAAATGGCCTGAAAAGATCTCCAATGCCAGTCTCTGGGAAAGAACAATCCAGTACCCCATTAGTCAGGACATAAAGAAACGTAAGTGGAGATGGATAGGACATACGCTACGAAAACCGGAAGACAACGTAGCCAGACAAGCATTGAGCTGGAACCCTTCAGGGAGGAGGAAAGTCAGAAGACCAAAACAGACCTGGCGAAGATCTGCCGAAAATGAAACAAAAACAGTCGGAATGACATGGGCCGAGCTGGGGGAAGTTGCCCAGAACAGAGTCTGCTGGCGTGAGATGGTTGCGGCCCTATGCTCCTAGGGAGTCAACAGGAATAATAATAATAATAATAGTAATCCACTTAATTTTTTTCCAGTGACCAAATCAACCCAAAAGCATGTATTATTTATCTCCTTTATGCCAGAAACTGCTAAATTCTGTGAATAAAATGCAAAATTGAAAATAATTGCTCTGAAGGGCCTAACATTTTAGAGAGAAATAATGTTGTATATATAATTTCCTACAAATCATTTATTCTCTCAGTACCTCAGTTTCTCAATCTATCCTGTTAGTATTTTTTTTTATCCTGGGACTCCATTCTAGGAGCATAGGGCCACAACCAGTAGGCAATGGGTCGCTCAGGGTCACCCAGCTGGGAAGTGTCTGAGGTCAGATTTGAACCTAGGACCTTTCATCTCTAGGCCTGGCTCTCAATCCACTGAGCTAGCCCAGCTGCCCCTACTTTAGGTTGCAGTTTCTTTAGCAGATGTAGTTTTTACAGGGTGGAGTTGCTAGCCCCACGCCTAACCCTCCTCCTTTTTTTTTCATCCGGGCTAGGGACCGTCCTTGGCCCAGGAGTGGTAAGGGTGGGCGATAGGGGTCAAGTGACTTGCCCAAGGTCACACAGCTGTAAGTGTCCAAGGCCGGACTTGAACCTAGGACCTCCAGTCTCTAGGCCTGGCTCTCAATCCACTGAGCCACCCAGCTGCCCCTAGGGTGCCCCTAATACTGTGAGTATTAGACTAAACAAATTTGAAGACTCCTCCTAGTTCTAAATACTAATCTGTAAAAGGTTTAAATTTCTTGGAGACCAAGAATAGATGGAATCAAGAGTTTTAGAGGTTAATTTTTGTCCTAAGGTATTTGAAAGACAGAGAAATTGTTTCAGAGAAAGAGGGGATACCCTGAAGACAACCTCTACTCAGAGACATGCTCTGAAATAGCATTATTTCTTTTCCTTCCTTTCCTCTACATTTTTTTTCTTTTGATCTTTCTCATCTCCATCTTTTTCATAATTCCTTCTCCTTCCTCTTCCCACCTTCCCACATTATGTCATATTCAATCCCTTTGAAATTTGGGGATTTTTTATGTTTCTTTCATGATAATTCTTCAGAATGAGAAGAAGTATGAGGTATAACTTGATATCTTTCAAGATGGGGCAGACATGTTGCAATCTCTTCTGCTTCTTTCCTGGGCATTCGTTTTAAAAGTTTCAAAATAGAAAAGTGCAAAATAATGGCACTAAAGATTTCAGGGGTGTGTGAATGTAAAAGGGATTGTGAAAGGGGATGTTGGTTTACAGTTTTTCATTGGTAGTCACAAGACAGAGGAGATTTCAGACAAGTTTAATTTTAGTCACTTCCTCTGAATGAGAGATGCACTGGTTCCCTCTCCCTCTTTCTATGTCCATTTTCTTTGAGAATATTCTCATGATCATTTAAGAGCATGCTATTCTTTGACAGGATAAAAGGCATGAACTAGATTTTAGACTGCCAATCTGAGCCCAGATATGAATTCAGGTTATCCTGACTCCAGATCCAGCACTCTGTCCAATGAAGTACGTACCTACCTGTCATCATAATCCATGTCAGGATTCCTTTGTGTATATAGGAAAAGAATGTGGAGACCAGACCACACCTTTTGCTGAAAGCTAACTGTAACCTTGCATGGGTCTTGCCCCATTGACTTCCTTGTCTCCTCTATATCCTCCCAAGTTTTGAAGTGGCTGTTTATTTGAGAATGGACTTAAAATTGATTCCCTACAGCCTTCAAGTAAGTTATCAGGAATACATTGGTTCTAGGTCTTAAAACAATTAAAAAATATAGATTGCTGGAAGAGAGAAGGAACATTAGTGTAAATTAAAAATATGACCAGCAGCACTAGTACTAAACTTTTTAAAGGCTGGTGCTGCTGACAGTTCTCCGGGGTCTTACTGCTATAACATTAGTAAATAAAGAAGTGTGGATACTTAGCTTTCAGTTGGATGAAATGGTTTTGTAGACAAAACACATTTTTTAAACATCTGTAAAGTTGCCTAATTGAGAAGTTATTTTCTATTAACCCACCTGGTGATTTGTCTTTGAAATGCTCAGACCCTATAAGCATGCTTAAAATAATGTCCTTCATAGCATCCAGCAGATCACAATTAGAGGGACAGACGTTTAGTTCGATGTCCTCATTTTATAGGTGGAAACTGAGGCCCAGAGATGAAATGATCTGTCAAAAGACTCTTAGGATCATCTTTACCATGTCATAGAAACCTCCTCACTTTAGAACCCTGGAATTTCTCCCTTTCTCATTACTTCTGACATTGGATATGCCCTCATCTCTAGCAGCCTCTTTCTCTGATTGGTTGGTTCTTCCAGAACTTCTATTTTAAATAGGATACCTAAACCAGCCAATTCTTCATCACTTTCCAGGAGGTACTTCTGACTCTCCAAGCTTTTGCCCTTCTTCCCTTCTTCCCCTGCCCTCATTTCAGTTTCCTTTTATGTATAGCCTTTCCCCATTAGAATGTAAGCTCTTGGTGGATAGATAGTATCTGTGTTCTCCTTGAATATGTATTCCCAGAGTTGAGTGTACCTTCAGGCATGCCCTAAGCCTTTGATATGTGCTTGTGAACTTTGACTTGAATTAACAAACATTTATTAAGAGCCTACAATGGAACAATAATAGCTTACATTTATATGTCTTTAAAATTTGTAAAGCTCTTTGCACATCCTAATTCGTTTGACCCTCACAAAAACCTATGAGTAGGTGTTCTTATTACCCATATTTTACAATTAAGGAAAATGAGCCATTCAGAAGTGACTTTCCTAGAGTCCCACAGTTTAGGTAAATTCCTGAGGCAGGATTTGAACTCTGGTCTACCTGACTCGACCAGCTTTATATTCTCCATAATACCTAGCTACCTATTTTCTGTTAGATACCATGCTAGGGCCTGAGAATATGAATATATATATATATATATATATACATGCATTCTTTCCCCTCAAAAAGTTTATATTCTCTTGGGGAATAGAACATTTGCATGTTGACCAATATAAATGAGTTGACCAGGTGGAAAAGAGAAGACTAGTTGCAATTCAGGAAATTGCAAATTTAAGGTTAGAAATTAAAGACCCATCTTTAATGACTAGGTTTTAGAATATGAAGCTAATTAACCTTGAGTGGGTCTTGCCCCATTGATTTCCTTAGTTTTCACTGCCTAATTCCTTCAAAGTTCCTATTACCTATTTATTTGAAAACAGACATAAAAAAGATGCCCTACAGCAGACATTGGCATTGCTATACAGCAATGAGACATGGAAGATACCTGCCTCCAAATAACTAAAAATGAGGGTCAGTTATGCAGAGGGCTATGCTAGAGCTCCCTGGCAGGCAGGAAAAAGTACATGGTGTACATGTGCAGGCTATAATATTTGACTTGTAAGGAACTCTGCAGAAAAGAAGTAAAATTTACCATCAAAGAATTATATAGATTATAAATATAACAACATAAATTTTTATTTTAATAACTAAATAAAATGAATATAATAAAATAAAAATGTAAATTAATTTAAAAATATATAAATTATAAAGATAGGTTAGACCTGTGGCAAAAACAAAATGTGCCAAATGAACAGCTAAGAGTGCTACACAGGTACTATTCCCGATGTTAAGAGGAAGTGAGGAAGGACTTTTGGGAGGATTTTAACAAAAGTAGAGAAGGGTTTACAAGTATGGTTGAATGAAAATCTGAATCACTTAGAGAGAATTCTGGAACCACTAAGATAATAGAAATTGTTGAGGATTTGAGAATACAGAATAAATACAAAATAAACACAAGGTAGTTAGTGAGGGAGGATATTAGTGGTTGAAGAAGGAGGGAGTCAGGAAAGAAGTGAAGAAAGAGGTGCTCCCTTCCTTGTTTCTTCCCTTCTTTGCTTCCTTCCTTCCAGTGCAAATTCACAGATACAGGAGATGAAGTTCACAAGGATTATTAAATGGCAGAGACAGAATTGAAACCCAGATACTTTGACTACAATTCCACTATGGTTTCCCCCTCTCCATGCTGCTGCCTGGAGGAAGAGTGACAATTTAGATTCGAGGTATTATTATAGCTTAGACTCTACAAGGCAGTGAAAATTTCATAATCTATCTGACTTTGCTTTCTGAATCCACAAATTAAATATTAAAGTTAAAAATTTTCTAGAGCTGCCACTATCCAAAGTGTTGTCCTGGCAAATGATTTTGAACTGCCCTGAGCAATGCTTACAGAGATGGATGATTTTTCTTCCATATATGGAACTTTAATTTTTTGTAGTTACAGTACATTTAGCATGGCAGGTATGCTGGTATTCTGAAGACCAGCCCAGGACCCCATATGCCAAGCACATGTGCTCTTATACAGTTGGCAAGAGTCCTGTAGCCTTTACCCAGCTTTTGTGTTTGTGAAGCAGGGGCATAGGTTGGAAACAATGCACATTTCATGTCATTATCATTCATTTAAATCAAGTTAAAATATTTTAGTATAATAATTTTTAAATACTAGTCTCTTTTAAATATAAATAATAATTTTATAATGTAGTTGAAATTTGTAAGTATTTATAACTGAAAGAAAATTCTAATTGAAAACAACCCTTTAAGCAGTGAAAAGAAAAAAAATGTTTTATGCCCCAAGCAAAACACACATACACACAAAAAAAGCAAAGGATTAAGAAAGAGAGGCTTTTTTCCAACAACATCTGGTTTGCAGTCCTCCAAGAACAAATTTGGAATCACCTGGTAATTGTTTTATCATGTACAGCACACTGATTAAAATAGGTTCAAATCTATAACCATCTTAAAAAAAACATACATTTTAAGAAGATGTTCTTTACAGTAAGATCTTATAGGCAGTGATTGAAAACCATAATTGTTTTATTTCCTCTGCCTTAAAATGTTTCACAGTATTTTTTAACACTTTCACTTATAAAACAAATGAAAGTCTGATAATCAATTCATTTTCTCTTATTCAGCCAGGATGTCTCCTCTGCTTTTTCCCTTCCAAAAGCCCAATCACAAGTAAGGTTCATCACTGATACATGTAAAACCCAGTGGAATTGCTCATTGGCTATGGAAGGGTGTGGGAGGAAAAGAGGGAAAGAACATAATTCATGTAACCATGGGCAAAAAAATTCTTAATTAATTAATTGGATAAGCTTTAAGATAAATAAATGAACAGAAAAGAATAAGGATCACATCAGTACAATTTGGAGAAATATGGGTAAACCCTCTAGACTAGTAATTGGATATCTTGAGTACTCAAGGCTTCTTTATCAATGCTTATATGAATGGGGACAAAAAGGTACATGTACAAGATTGCAAAGAGAAGTTAAGAAGCTAAAAGACCAAAGAAAAGAACTCCTCAGACCAATAATCCTCATCCCAACTTCATTTAGTATAATAACCCTATAGCTCTTTGGTGTAATATTTTCATATTGACACTTCTGGTCTTTTTCCCTAGACAAAACAGTGAAGAAAATCTACCTCTAGGTTTTCTTTCTAGGAGCTTCGATTCGATTCTATGGAATATTCTATTCTAGGAGTGATCCTGCCTTCTATAAAACTCTGGACTTAGGTCCCTAGGTCCTTAGAGATCTGGTAACACTGGGGCAGCTTCAAATATTTAGGCTAAGGCAGGGCTCCAGTACATATGGGATTCTGTTGGACAGAACTTATTTTAAATATTCAATCATATGCTCCCATAAAATATAAAGATATTTTAGAAAATTAAACATTTCAACAGATAGTAACTGAATGAATAAAATTATTCAATGTTCCAATAAAATTATACATAAACCACAAAAGGTCTTCATGGGCTAGAGAAATACTCCAAGAATGCATAAAAATATCAATAGCTTAGTCCATTTTCTGAATAGCTCTAACTCCTTCTATATCTCTATATTTTTATATCAGTATTGAGAGGGCAGTGTAGTGCTTTTAGCAATTGGCGAAAACCCTTCTGTAAATACTGATATAAATGTCTACACAATTATAGCAATAAGAAAAAACTGCTTGACAGTATGTCCCAAATTTTGGTTCAGAAAATATGATCACTGTATCTATGAGAGCCATAGAAGAATAAAATCAAAGGGAAAGATTATTGGCATGAGTTATTCATCTCTCTAGCATTGCTAGTATTACTAATATCTAGTATTATTTTATGTATCAAGGACCTCTTTGAAAGTCTGGAGAAATCTAAATTTGCACATACAAAAAAAATATGTAATATTACAAAAGAAAGTGTTCTTGTTTAGTAATTTTTCAGTCATGTCCAGTTCTTTATGATCCATTTGAGATTTTTTTTAGCGAAGACACTAGCTGCCCACAAAAGAAATTAATTATATTGAAATACAGATATCAAAAATATTTTTAAAGTTCATTCACCTAGGATAGGAACCTTGTTTGAAGTAGAATATTGAAATAAATTTCAATCTCCCTAGACCAAAGTACCATCCCACTATTTTTTAACTGAGGAGATGGATGGAGTGGGCATTTGACTCAGAATATTTACAAATGATGAATTAAGAAAAGCATCCATATTAAGTAAACTTTTCTGAGGAAGCTGAAGAAATGTTTTTTTAAGAAACCTTCTTCTCAGTTAAATTTGGATCAGATAGGAAAAAAGTCAAAATAGATTGTGAGTGGGACTTTTGTGCCTAAGTGACTTTAAGACATTGAGTGGAATAGAATAACATCTAGGATGAGATGACTGTGACTTTGCTCCCCAGGGCATTACTTGTAGTCATCAAGGGCAGTGTGCCTACATGGGTGTATACATGCACAGAGTTTAGACCCAGGTTAAACGAACATATTTAATATTTTTAAAACCCTTACTTTCTGTCTTAGAACCAATAATAAGTATTGGTTCCAAGGCAGAAGAGGGGAAAGGTTGGGCAATGGGGGTTAAATGGCTTGTCCAGGGCCACACAGTTAGAAATTATCTGAGGCCAAGTTTGAATCCAGGATTTCCTCTCTCTAGATCTGACTCTTTATATACTGACCCACCTCACTGCCTCAGGATGAATTTAATTTTAAGTGCTTCACTGCTTTTCCCCAGTGATTACATCTTATACACCTTCACCCATAGCCTGATCTTTCCTTTCGCTATTCCTAGCTCCATTAGATTGATGGGGATAGTAGGGTCTTCCACCCACGGGGGTCATCAGCTTAGCTTAAGGGCACATTTGGGCCACCTCCTTTGGATATTTTCTGCTGCACCAGGAAAAGCAAAAAAAAAAAAAAAAAGAAAGAAAGAAAGAAAAAAAAAAGAAAGGAAGGAAATGAAGGAAAAATTTTTAAAGGATAGCCGTAGTCTATTAGAGAGGCTTATAAGAAAATCATGTAAGTGATATTCAAAAAGCAGCAGATATATCAGCCAGTCCTCCACATTATACTACATGTTTTCAGTTTGACCCTAATGATTTAGAAGAGTCAGTTCTGGAATAAAAATGTCACATAAGTAATAAGGATTCTTGAAATTATAGCAGTAAAGAGCCAAGTTATCATTGTTAGTGTTATGACACAGTTGTACTTTACAAAATGTGCTGCTGTTCATGCATCAGTGAAAGATACGTGATTGGAAAAGCAGTAGTCATATCACTAAAGTCTGGGATTCCCTTTAGATTTCATGACCCAGGTTAGCAATTGCAAATACTACCGATGTACTCATTAGAAAGGTGTTCCTCTGAGGTGCTTTGTTCTAAAGCCTACCTTCAAGGTATGACAATCATCACCCTAACCCAGATGGGCCCAGTTTGTACATATAATGATATATATAACATTTTCATTTCATGAAATAACATGACATAACATAAAATAACATAGCATAATATAATATAACGATATATGTGATACATGATATAACACAACACAACATAATATAACATGCTATAACATAATATGATGATATGATATGATATAACATAATATAATTTATATAATTAATTTATATCTTGGTGAGAGATACCAGGGACTGGTAACTAATAAGAACAGTTAGGAGACGTTGAGACAACACAGCTGGGGCTGGTTTTCAATCAAGATCCAACATAAAAGTTCATCATGGGAGTTGGACCTGCTGATAGTACCTTTTGAAAACATTAAAAACAAATAAAAAGGGTAAAAACAGAACTCACAAACCTTTCCAGTGAGGAATAGAACAGTATGCATGAAAAGAATATGAAACCATGGGTCAAGAATCATGGCACTAAACAGAACTCCAATTATCTATCCTCCTGACTCCTGAAAATAGATCACTCTTCTTCTCCACACAATTAGGGATGGGTCACCATCACTACTCAGGAACCCAATATATAGTATTTTGATGAATATAATCATGAAATGGCCAGTACCTTTGGTTGCCATTGCATTAAATGCTGACATTTATGCCATTTTCCTTGAACATTCTGAGTGGAAGAAATATAATCACATGATTTCCTGGTTAAGCATGATACCCTTACTGGGCATTGAGTACCTTTCCAAGTAAGAGAGAAATGGAAAGAAGAAGCAGTGATTTCCTAATATAATTCTTGGTGTCTAGTAGATTCATTGAATTGAACTGTAAGTTTCATTTGAGCAGGAACCAATATCTGAGTTTTTATTTGGCTTGGTATCTTTTAAATTGAGCTGATTTCTGCTCTAGGTAGCCAAATTCACTAAAATACTAAAATTCTCTAAAATCTCCTGCCTCTTCATGCTGTAGACATGACTTTAAGATTTCTCATACTCTATAGCAGAAGAAAGCAAGTTCTGGGAACCAATCTGGGAAAAGCATCAGATTTGGAGAAAATTAACTATCAAAATGCAGTTGGATCATCAGTTAAGACAAAAGTTAATATAACTGGTTAATTAGAAGAAAAGATTAAAATGAAAAGGAGAAAGGAAGAATAACTCACTTTAGATTAAAAAAGTTGGAATAAAAAATAAAATTGTCAGCTTATGTAACTTTGGATCAATTCTATCAAAATAAATTTAAAGTAGATAAATATAATGTCTAGAGCTGATTTTAAAAAATAATTTCACAAGTTCAAGATTTAGGAACTATGGACATTTATATTAAAAAAAATGCAAAAAAATACATTGGTGGCCAGCCAGCTGAGTAAGACTCAATGGTTAACACAGTAGTCAAAAGAGTTAATGTGATGTTAAAGTGCATTAATAGAGGAATTATATCCAGAAAAGAGTCATGATTAATTTTTCGTATTCATATACAGTCAAACCAGATTTATACCACTATGTTCAGTTTTATGCAAGACATTTTGTAAAAGCATCAACAAAGTGAAGAGTGCCCAAAAAATGAAGATAAGTAAGATCAAAAGCCTTGAATTGGACCATTTGAAGATCAATTTCAAGAAATGATGAGTATTAGACTGGAGAGGAAACATAATAGGAGTAGGGATGGGACATGATAGTTGTCAAGTTGTTGAAGGGTTGTCATATGAAAGAAGAATTACACTCATTTTGCTTGGTCCATGAGAGCAGTAAAGGGGATACACATTCATAAACACAATTATATATATGAATATATGTACAGATATGTAAATGAACATATTCTTATATCTACCATGCAACAACACATAGACATTCATGCTACATATGCTTGTGTATATACAGTATGCTCATATATAATTACATATCTGCTAATGTGTATGCATATATATGTGTTTATATGTTTCACATGAGGAATCTTTTTTTTTAAATCTAGAGATATTCCATTGTGGAATGGGTTGCCTTGAAAGGCAATAGTTTCCCCTTCCTTTCTGGAAATCTTCAGCAAAGGTCTGGATTTATTTTTTTAACTTTTATAATGAAAAGCATAGCTAAGTACAAATGAGTTTCAGTGGTATAGAGACTGTTAGCATGCTATGTTGCATTACCTCAATAAAATCATCCTTCTCCCATATCTCTTTCCCAGCTCCCATTACTTGCCACTCAAGAAAATAAATGATTGTGGACTGCATGACTATCCCATTAGATGTGAAATCAGGTTTGTGCAAAATCAACTCCCAGAGAGACTCCCTCAGAGAGAACAGCTTGTCATTTTTTTAAGCTCCTGGCCATTTTTTTTTCCAGTAAGACCAAGTGAATGCTATGGTTAGACATACTGATGGCAAAAATTTAATCCATGACTTTGTGTCCTTTCTGATCACCGGTTAGATATTGTGATGAGGATATTCTATCCCAGATTAAATAAGTTGATCTCAAAGGTCCTTTTTAACTCTGAAATTCTTGTGATTTTAATTATGGAAATTCTAATTTGATCTGTTTGAGAAAGTTGTACTATACTTAATATTAGAAAGAAGTAAAAGTAAAGACAATACTGATTCTATTCCCATTTCAGATACTTTATCAGATACAAAACAGTAGCCATATGAGGACAACAGAGAGTTATTCCTCAGCCAATACTTCATCTTGAGGAAAGGAAGAACAGCATCAGTTTGAAGTACAAGTTCATCTGCAAAGCATTAAAGAAGCAATTGTGGACGAGTACAAATAGTATCTGCTTACAAAAAAAGGAGCAAAAGGGAGGTCAGTAAAAACAAAACAAAACAAAACAACATCATCCTAAAAAGATCTTTGTATGAGAGCCTCTGAAAAATGTTAAATTGAACAAACTTGCCGACATTGTTTCAGTGATATCTTCCCATCTTTGACAAGAACATGATCAAAAAATTAGGAATGTAACAACTCAGTATTCTATATGAAGAAATAATCATAATAAGGAGATAACTTCAGAAAAAATGACTGACTCTGACTAAATTATAGAGAATGAAATCTTTTCTAGAGTTAACACTATCTTGTTCTAACAACCTAATTTTCAAGGTATTTCAAAGAGGAGAATATTCTAAAGGAATGGAAAGGATGTGTAGTGCTTTTACAAAATAAAAAACCAAGAAAATAAAATAGATGACTTGAGGAGCCAAGTGTAACTACTAGGCCATATGTCTTCTTTCTTATATCAATGAAATCTTTATTTATACTGAGGTACTCTTTGATGATGACATAAGAATGAAGGAATTTTCTATAATCAAACATATCTTTAGTCCTCAGTTAATCAATATGTTGAAAATATAATATTCCCTCTTTTTTTTCCTTTTAAACTTTTTTCAATGACATGAAAAAGGTAATCCTGAAGACTTCAAAAATAAGATTGGAAAAACATTGGAATGTTATTTTAAAATATGGCTTCAGACATAAATTGATTCAACTATTGGCTACTTCATCTCAAATGTATCAAATGATGCATAAAATATAAGAACTGTTCAGATAAGATGTTCTTTACTGGTATAAAATATATATTTTGCAGAACTGAGAATAAAGAAAGTTCCTATTAGAAGGGGAAATTTTCTAAATGCCCCTATTTCAGATGATATTATGTACATTTCTGTGGAACCACAGAAAATATAAAGCTTCTTTTACAATAAGAGCTATGTAATGATAAAATTAGAAAAATAATAAAAACTAATAACAATAATAGATGATGTTGATCTAAAAATTAACATTGAAAAAAGAAATGAATAAAAAATATTTAATGTAATTATGATTACAACAAGTTGCAGTCATCTTGCACTATGATTTGAGATAGATAGGAAACCAGTGAGTTAGTCCATCAAGAATGAATTGTCACAAAGATATCAACCTACGTATTTTTGACAGTTGTTATAGATTAGTCTTATACGTGGCCTCACATTCAAATATGAACAAGCATTCAAATTAGATTGCATTTTGGAAAAGACAGTACTTTCAATGATTCCAGTTGCTCTCTGACATTCTCCTACTGGTCCTTAATAGATGTAAATCAAGGAACAACATGATCTTGAAAAAAACAAAATCAAAAGTAACCCAAAAGTCAATTAAGAATTTAAGTAGTTTATAGACTATGATAAAGAAATGTTATAAATTGCATTGCATATATATGCAATCAAAGTGGAATTGGTTTGGTTTTGAACATGAGCAGAAGCATGGTCCAACTCTTCGCTGTGTTTCTTTTTCTTTTTTTCCTTGACTTTTGATGTCACAATGATAAAGATTTCTGGATGAGTAAACTCCCTCTAACAGAGCAGACTGGCATCTGTTCTACAACTTAAGGTGTTAGAAAAGTGACTAAGTCATTACAATTTAAGAAAGATATTAGCCGTGGATTACACAACTAGAATGTAGAGGAGATGTGACTTGAAGCCAAGTCTTCTTGCTTTCAGGACATTTCTTTGTCCATTAAAAACATTTCCCCCATGATGCATTATAATCTTCTCTCTCCATATATTAAAAGAGCCATCATAGACCCTTCATAATAACATATAGATTCTCTGTATCGATTTGAAAAAAAAAGTTGTAAATCAAAGTCACACAGCATGAAAAGTGTGAATGGATTGTGGATTATACCAGCAGAGGACTAAAAAAGATCATGCTCAATGCAATTAGTGAATACATATTCTATGTAAATTAGTGTTTCCAAAATTACCAATTAGAGGCACTCCTTATTTTCTTCTTTGAAACAGAAACAGGAGAACTAAGACTCTTCAACTTTTCTAGAGTTGATCCATCCATGTCAAATAGGGATCTTCTTTAAGAAGGTAGGAAACTTTCAACCATTACTTCTAAGTTGCCAATGGTTCTCATGTGTCAATAATCTTTCATTTTGTGTAAAGTTTAATAATATAGCTCAAAAGATTGCAATCTAGTTTCTTCCAAAAACATCACCTTTATATAGTAATTTATTATATCATTAATTAATAAATGACTTATTTTTGAAGCATTTAACATATTTTTCAATGGTACTTTTTCATTTTCATTTATTTTTTAAGCACAGAGACTTATTAAATAATTTTTATTTGCAAATTATCTCCCTGCTTCTCACTCCTACTCTTCATGAGAAGGCAAGAAAAATAAGATCTATTATAAACATGTATATTCATAAAAAGATGTTTCTACATTAGCCATGTTGAGAGAAAAGGAAAGGAAGAGAGAGAGAGAGAGAGAGAGAGAGAGAGAGAGAGAGAGAGAGAGAGA
>NC_058130.1:585132256-585178987 GCF_016433145.1 Gracilinanus agilis
TGTGTATAAGAGACAGAGAGAGAGAGAGAGAGAGAGAGAGAGAGAGAGAGAGAGAGAGAGAGAGAGAATTTCTGAGAGAGAATCCTTTCACATTGTGAGGGATTCTGTTAAATGGAGTTACCAAGGTTTTCAAAGTTGATTATCTTTAAAATGTTGTTATTGTCTAGTTTATTCTCCTGATCCTGCAGACTTCATTTTGTATCAGAAAGGTTTTTCCAGGCTTTCAAAACTATCCCCTTCATCATTTCTTATAGTAAAATAATGCTGATCACATTGAAATACACCACAACTTATTCAGCCAATACTCTAATTAATGGGCATTCCCTCAGTTTACAGTTCTTTGCCACTAGAAAAAAAAGAGCTTCTATAAATATTTTAACATATGTGGATCCTTTATCCCTATATTCCAAAGGACATTACAAGTTTAAAAGCCTTTCATTTATGGTTCCAAATGATTCTCCATTATGGTTAGACTAATTCACAACTCCACCAACAGTGTATTAGTGTGCCTATTTCCCCACATCTCAAGGGTGGAAGACTGAAGTTTGGAAGACTGAAACTAAATTATTAGTTATTCAATTCTAGAAATGCCAGAGATACTAACTGAATTAATAAACATATTCTTTTTTTTTAAATCCTTAAGTGTCTTCCTCCAGTAATAATTCTGGGCTAAATCAGTTCATGATCCAGGATGACTAAGAAGAAAAGCCCTTGTATTTGGGGGAGCATGCTCTGTTTCTTGAATATTCTTAAAACTGATGTTTCATCTGTGGGCTATGTTTTTGAGCATATGGATGATGGGAGCCTGATGGCAAGGAAGAGAGGGACAAGGGGATGTTTAGGAAAAAATGCTCATCATAGTAATTCAACCCACTCCTGATGCCCACTCTCATGTGTGCTTTCTAGTTCTCAAAGTGATGGCATATGTATAGCAGCCACTTTTCATCTGCTCTCATTTTGTTTTTGAGGTACCCCAAACAATTAGGTCATAGAAAAGATTAGTCACTTGCCAAATTTCATCTTTAGATCAAAACTGTTTACATTATACAAGAGCAAAACAACATGCAAACACAAGCACACCAATCATGCTGGGCTTGAGATTTTTTCTTGCTTGAATTTACAAAATTCAAAATACTAAAATGGAACTTTCTCATTTTTTTTGGTTTAGTAAAATAAAAGGATAAAGATGATAAGGAAAGGACAAATTTTCCTTCAGGACTCTTACTTCATACCTACACATCTGTGAGAAAAAGGGTATTGTGTAGATTCTGAAAAACCAACTATAAATCACCCTCATGTTGAAGATCAACACCTTACTTTTCCTTTTTTTAATTTATTGTTTTGATGCCTAACATAATATAAGATCTTAAGATTTGCAAAGTTCTTTATGTTTACTATCTTATTTCACCTCATCACTTTAGCATATATCTTTATAATATGGTATCAGTTCTTTAATAATAAAGTCTGCTTCTCTAAATATTACCATTACCAGAACATGGAAACTCCTTTTGCCTAATGTCTCTTCTCTTTCACAATGAAAGAAAAGCATCAAACTAGTAATTTAGGAGGCCTGAGTTCAATTGCTGAACCTATTACTAATTAGTTCTGTGAATATATGAAACTTAATAAAGCACCCTGATGTTTCCTCATCTGTAAATTGAAGAGACAGACAAGAATTTTATCAATTAAATTAGTTAACTAATAAGTTATTGATAAATTATAGAAATTAATAAAAGCAATAGTTTTCATAATTTAAAAGTACAAGAAAGCTTTTGGAATACTTTGTATTTATGAAAATCCAACTTCACATTATAGGCACTGGAGACAGCGACAAAGATAAAAAAAATTCCCTATCAAAAAAAACTTATGTTCTTTTGGAATAAGGATCACTAAACTCTTTTCCAGATATCATAATTTCTGACTCTATAATTTCATACAATAGGGTGGAAAGAGCCCTGGCTTCTGAATCAGAAGAGCTACATTCAAATCTTTGCTTCTTACTATCTATCATTGAACTCTAGATACTTTTTATATATATAAGGAAGTTGTAATGGTTGGTGTCTAAGGTCCCTTTAAGGTCTAAATCCTATGAAGAGAGTCATCTTTTAAACAACTTTTGAACACATATTGATCATTTTCCAGAAACTATTTCATAAATCTTATAATTGTACAAGTATGAAAATACCATGAAGAGACTGCATGTATGTCCAAGTTCTGTTCTGAATTCTAGTCCCACATTTGAATGGCTTGTTAGACAACTCCATCTGATGCCACTAGCATCCCAAACTCTCTCCACCCAAAATCAAACTCTATCTTCCTTTCAAAAATTGCCCTGTCTTCAATTGACTGAATCATTTCACAACTCCCTGAACAGTGCATTAATGTACGATTTCCCCCAAATTCCCTCTAACTTTTGTTATTTTTCTTTTGTTACAATAGCCAATCTAATAGGTGTGATGTGATTTCTCTGAGATGTTTTAATTTGCATTTCTCATGTGGTTCACATAACTATAGATATCTTTAATTACTTCATATGAAAAATGCCTGTTCATATTCTTTGGCCATTTATCTATTAGGGAATAAGTTGTATACATTTGATTCATTTTTCTATGTATTTGAGAAATTAAGTGATTATTAGTAAAACTTGTAAAAAAGTTTTTCATCATTATGATTGTTCTACTCTCTTCTTTCATCCTGTCCATCCTCAAAAGTATTTCACTTCTGACAACCACCTCTCTCGATTTGCCTTCCTTTCTACTGCTTCCACCTCCCTTCTCTTATTTACTGCTTTTCCTACTTTCCTTTAAGGAAAGATGGATTTCTATTCTAAAGTGAGTGTGTATTATTAAATTTAAATTAAAAACTCCAGGTTCTTAGTTTCCATGGAGTTTATTAATAATCAGTTAAAGTAGAAAAAGCAGAGATTAAATTCTAATCTAATCTAACTCTGACCACATGTTTCTCCACATGGCTGTCTCTCTCAGCTGTGGTCCTCCACTGCCACTGTCCAAGGGAATAGCAAGAGTAGGCCAGCCAGGCACCACACCTTAATTCTCCATGACTGCAGGTCACAAAATGCATGCACACAAATGGGATGAGCTGTGTCAGAGGAGCAGGAAGTCCACAAATGGGGAGGAAGTTGTTTCCTTTACAGAGTATGTTCTTTCCTTTTTGAGTAAATTCCAATGAGAGCAAGGTTCAAGTGCTCCCCTCATTTTGTTTTACTGTAAAAATTCTTTTGTGCCTCTTTCTTGTTAGATAATTTATCTCTTCCTTAATCCTTCTCCCAATTCCTTCCTCTTTTTCATCCCTTAGGTTATATTTCAAATATCAACCCATCTATTTATCATCCACATCCTTGCCCTCTGTCTATGTATACTCTCTAATTCTACTACTAATAATAAAGTTTTGAGGAGTTAAACGTTTTATCTTTCCAAGTAGGGATATAAAAAGTTTACTCTTATTGAATTCCTTATAATTTCTCTTTTCTGTTTACCTTTTTATGCTTCTCTTTAGTCTTGTATTTGAAAGTCAAATGTCCTTTTCAAATCTGGTCTTTTCATCAGGAAAGCTTGAAAGTTCTTTATTTCTTTCATTGAATTCCATATTTTACTCTGAAAGATTATACTAATTTTTCTAGGTCGGTGATTCTTGGTTGCATTTCTAGGTCCTTTGCCCTCCAGAATATCCTTATGCTATTATTTTTCTCATTTTACAGATAAAGAAATTGAGTCAAATGGAGGTTACATAACTATCCTGGGACCACACAAAAGTGTCTGAAGCTAGATTTGAATTCAGGTTTTCCTAATTCAAGGTCCAGTTTTCTATTATACCACTTAACAGACCCAAGAATGGATGACTGTACATTTCTTTGACTAATCAATTTTACAGAACAGATTGTTCAGGCTTTGTTCCTTATTGTATAGTTTCTGTCAGATCCTAGCATAGAAATCAACCGGATTCTTATGGCCAATTCTTTTGACTTTTCAATGCTCATAAGTTAACCATATATAGCAGGGGTTGGCAACCTTTTTGGCCATGAGAGCCATAAACGCCACATTTTTTAAAATGTAATTTCGTGAGAGCCTTACAGTGCTCACAGTACGCACTCCTGTAACAGTGCACGCTCCTGAGTCAGCGCCTGAAAAATAATTGATTTTCTGGCTCCTGAAGAAAGAGCCATATTTGGCCCTCAAAAGAGCCAAATATGGCTCAAGAGCCATACATTGCCGGCCCCTGATCTATAGTATCCTTCATGTGAAATAGGAAAGACGAAGTAAAACCACCAACAACAGGAACAACAAAGGGCCAGATCCTGACTAACAAGAACCTTTTAAATGACCCCCAATTCTGACATCATAGCTAATCAAAGTACTATTCTTCACCACATTATTAGTAGATTGAAACCAGTTATAGAACAATCCAAAGTTTATCATTTGTCTTTTTTTGTCCTTAAGCCATCATTCTCTGAACCTCTTCAAGTGAATATTATTACCAAGTGGCACCATCTAAACTATAGAAGCAGTTCTACTTGTATCAGACCACATTCTCAAATGCAAAAAAATTCACCGTAAGCCTCTTGATTCTATGGGATAATTTTTGGTGTTACTACAGTATTTGCTTTCAGTTAATAATATTCAACTCCAACTCCTTCCATAGTGATTTTTGATCAGTGTTTTAATTTTTACTCTGATATAATTTCTAATGCAGAAAAACTGAAAAATTTTCCATTTAATACTAAACTTTTTCATAGATCCTCTTTAGTTCCAACCTATCTTTTTCAATTTGTCTAGGTACATCTCAGATTACATTATTCTGAGGTTTCAGTGAGTATTCTTGTCTTTTATAATACCATATTCTATTTTTTCCTTAAATTTCTTATAAATAAGGAGCAATCATGAGTTATCATTTGAATATAAAGGTGTTTCCCATGCTGATTGCTAAATTTGTTGTTTAATATTGGGGTTCTGAAATATGACTGGAGTTTCTTGGTATGTTTAACTTAAGGGTCATTTATATATTTATGTGTGTTTAGATTTTCTAAATCAGGACTTTGCCATCTGCTTCCAATATTTCTATTCATTTCTTCTATATGCTTTATTAAAGTATGATATTCAGGTTTTTCTTATGATTTTTTTCTGGAAGACCTGTAAGTAGTAAATTATTCCTTCAAAGTCCATTTTCAAAGCCAATATTCTTATTTTGAAGAGTTCTCATCTATTATTCAAATATTTTTGCCCTTTGATTTCTTTCAACTAAGTTTCTTCATTTTTCTATATTTTCAAATTGTGAGAACTGAGTTTGCACAGCTTTTCTTAGTATCCTAAGATTAGATATAGGGTGTTCTCTAGTGAATTGGATTTCTGTTCAGCACCTACTCTTTGACTGGATGAAAAATACACCTGAGGATTATCTGGATAAAGGGGACATGTGTATTCTGAAAGGATGCAGAAGCCTCGTGACTTCCTGGCATCCTGAAAGCTACTTGCCTCTTGTCCCAGATAACTCCTGGCATCTAGAAGACTAACTTCTGACCCAGACTGAGGTCAAACCTGTCCAATCAGTGGGACCCAGAAAAACTGATGTTATGGGGGAGGATTAAAAAGTTGTGGAACAAAGAAGCTCTCTAGCGTTTCTTCCTGGCCAAGGAATGGGTTTTTCTGGCCAAGTAGCAGGAGTGAACAAGGATGGGAGGTGAGTAGCAAGCTCTGATTAGCTAGGCAACTGGCCATGTAATGGACTAGCTTTTCACTATTTAATAAATAATTCTAAATTAATATACAGTCTCCAGAGAATTTTAATCTTAACAGTGTCAATTCTGCCATTCTCTTTTTCAGAGAACCTAATATTAAAGGAAATGTCTTTTCTTCTAAGACTTTTTTCTTAAGAATTTCATTCTCTCTCTCTCTCTCTCTCTCTCTCTCTCTCTCTCTCTCTGTGTGTGTGTGTGTGTGTGTGTGTGTGTGTGTGTGTGTGTGTGTATTTAATTCTTGGCTCTTCTGAACTCTGGAAGTTCTTAAAAATCTTTCTTTGTAATTTCAGAGGGCTTCAAATATTTTGTTTAATATTTTCATCTTCCAGAATGAAATTTGGATCAATTTCCATCACTACTGTTTTAATTAAAATAGGAGTTGATCCTCAAATTTTAATAAATTTATTAAATTCAGGTAGAAGAAGGGGGAGAAGATGAGAGAGATTAATTTCCTTGCCACTTCATTTAGCTTGCTATTCTATGGTAGCCATTTAGGGTCCCTAGTCAAACTCACAGAGAAGTCCAGTCAGCACCAAACACAGAAGAGAACAGACTGCCTGCTTCTAGGTTCACCATTGATACATCTTCCTGGATCTGCCTGCCCCTGTCCTAGCATTCAAATTCATATTCAGGCTGATGCCAGATATGCAAGTTGTCAACAGAAGATGATGCTACTTGTGAGACCCCAGAAAGGGGGAAGGGTAAATTTCCTTCACCCACTACAAAATATTTGTTTTATTTAAATGCTCCTTTTTTTAAAATCTAGTTTGTTTATATATCCTCTTCACTAAGCTTTTTGGGGAGGGGGAGTGGAGGATTAGGGTTATCAACCTGCTGTCTTTTCTAAAGAAGACCCAGGATCCATGAACTCAATTTTAAATGAATTTTGAGAGATATACGTTAACATAATGGGTTTCCTTTGTAATCCTGTGAATTTTATTTTATTCATTTAAAAACAATCATCCACTCCACCCTTAGAACCTTTAGTTCAGTCATTTTTCAGTTATTTCTGTCTCTTTCTGACCCCATTTGATATATCCTTGGCAAAAATACTAGAGTGCTTTGCCATTTCCTTCACCAGCTCATTTTTTGGTGAGAAAACTGAAGTAAATAGTTAAGCGACTTGCCCAGGTGAAACAACAAATATTTGAAGACAGATTTGAACTCACGAAGAGGAGTCTTCCTGATTTCAGTCCTGGCACACTACTTTCAAAAGCCTTTATGGTTACAAAAATAGAAACAATAGAAGTCCTTGTTAACATGTTTCTTTTTTATCTTAAATATTTTGACTTCTGTCGGTCATTTATTCCATTTCTTCCTCAGATTCTGCTGCTTTTTCTCTATTTTCTAAGATCTGTGGAGTTGGATAAGATCTTTACTCTTTCATGAGTTTGAAGGACTGCTGGAACATTGCTGCAGAAAAACAGAGAAATCACTAGAGTCAGAACCATTACTCTTATTTCTGGTCCTACTATTCTAGGTTCTACTTTCCTCTCTGTAAATATATATTTTTATTACCTTGTCTGATTTGGAAGGTTGGGAATGTTTGTGAAAGTATTGGAGATGGTCTCTCATGGTGGTGCTAAGGAAAATCTTTTGAATTTGTATTTCTTCTCTTTTTCTTTTTCCTTCTGGAAGTCTGTTTCCTCCTCTATAAGATTAAATAGAAACTAGCATTCTACTTCTCTTCCACTTCCTTCATTCCCTTCTCTCATACACACTCATATCTTAGACTCTATATTTCCCTGCTCTCATTCACCTTTCTTTGTTTCAAAATTTCAGGATCAATTTGATTTATTGGCCTCAATGTACCCTGGCAATTTAGTTCCCATTTGTTAATCTGCCAAGGGATTAGCTTTAGATTAATGCAAAAAAATTACAGCTACACACTGATGGATATAAGATTATCCTTCCCAGTATTACTGCAAGCTATTTGTATTTGTGGGGTTGGTTACCCAGGGATAAGAGTACCTGGAATGACAAATTTAGGGCTTCCAAAGTCTAAGGTCATCTCTCTCTCCACTAGGCAATGAAATGTAATAGGTGACATAGGTGATTTAATGTATTTAATAGATGACTCTTAAAGATGAAGGGGTTTTTTTGCCTGTGCATGTCTAGCAAATGGCATAAAGAAGAAACTTAGCCAATATTTATTGAGTCAGTACCTAAATAAGTGGATTAGACTTCCTGGTTAAGAGAGCTGCAGAGTAGAAGCAGGGCGCTTAATTCACCTAACCAACCCATATATGATACCTCAAAAGGACAAAAAAAACCAAATCCAGCTAAATGAAGAGACCCCACAATTGGGCACAGCATTGAAGGTACATGGAATTTGAACATTTCCACATTATAAGGGGGTGAAATAGCTCTCACTAAAATATGAGATGATCAACTTTCCGCACCCCACCTACAATGCCAGAGCTAGCGCACAAAAGTTAGAGCAAGCATGAGGCATTCACTAAGTTCTTGGCAGCTAACTGGGACCACCAGGGGCTTGCTCCTGAGAGCAACAAGTTTTAAGACACCAACAGGCTAAAGAACACGGACTTTGAACTTGGACCTATAGTGGAGGGGTGACAGACAGTGGAAGCAACACAATGAGACTCATAAAGGAGCCTTGGGCAGAGGAACAAGCAAGGGGACCACCAGGAGGTTTGACCCTGACAACAGCTAGACTTGAGACCCCAGGAGGCTAAAGAGCACAGTCTCAAGGATAAAGCTCAGAGGGGTGGCAATGTGCTGTTACTCGTAAAGTAGCCTCAGACAAAGACTGCTCCACAGCTCTATACCCAGAGAGCCTCTCTGCCTCACCCAGACTTCTAACTGAGAAGGAAAAACATGCATAATAAGGGCAAGCAATGACCAACAACTAACCAAGAGAAAGAACAAGAGAAAAGCATTAATCCTTGATAACTTTTACACAGAAAAAATCCAGACAATAGAGTAGACAGCAGAGGAGGACAAACAAGTAAACACATCCAAACCTTCCCAAAAAGTGAAAATTGGTTGGTTATAAGCTCCTGAAGAGTTCGAATCTGAGATTACGAGAAAGATGGAAGAGGTTTTGGCAAGAAAAGTAGGAAATAGCTCAAAAAGAAATTAACCGTTTAAAAGACAGAAACTCCCAGGGACACCTGGGTAGCTCAGTGGATTGAGAGCCAGGCCTAGAGATGGGAGGTCCTAGGTTCAAATCTGGCCTCAGACATTTCCCAGATGTGTGACCCTGGGCAAGTCACTTGACCCCCATTGCTTACCCTTGCCACTCTTCTGCCTTGGAGCCAATACACAGTATGGATTCCAAGACGGAAGATAAGGATTTTATTAAAAAAAAAAAAAAAAGACAGAAACTCCCAATTGGAGAAAGATGCCTCAAAATTAAAAGAAATGATAGCAAATTGGACCCTCAAATTAAAAACCAGGAAATCATGAAAAATAGGATAAACCAAATCAAAAAGGAAAATCAAAAGATCATAGCAGAAGACCAGTCTCTGAAGGCCAGAATTGGGCAAGTAGAAGCCAATGATCTTGCAAGACAGCAAGAACAAATAAAGCAAAGTCAAAAAGAATGACAAAATAGAAGGAAACATGAAATAACTCACTGAGAGAATGACAGATCAAGAAAACAGGTCTAGAAGAGACAATTTGAGAATCATTGGTCTTCCTGAAAAATCAGAAATTAATAGAAATTTGGACACCATACTACAAGAAATTGTCCAAGAAAACTGCCCTAATGTTCTTCAACAACAGAGCGAAATAGACATTGAAAGAATTCGTAGATCACCCTCTACATTAAACCCTCAAAAGTCAACCCCTAGGAATATAAATTGCCAAATTCAAGAGTTTCCAAGTTAAGGAAAAAATATTATAAGAAGTCAGAAAGAGACAATTAAGATATCAAGGAACACCAAACAGGATTACATAGGATCTGGCAGCCTCTACCCTAAAAGACTGCAAGGCTTAGAATATAATATTCAGAAGGACAAGAGAATTCGGTTTACAACCAAGGATCACCTACCCATCAAAACTGACTATATTCTTCCAGGGGAAAGTATGGGCATTTAATAAGATAGAAGATTTCCAAGTATTTGTAAAGAAGAGACCAGAAATAAATGGAAAGTTTGCTATCCAACCACAAAAATCAAGAGAAACATGAAAAGGTAAATAAGAAAGAGAGGAGAAAAAAAAGAAAACTCTTATTTTTAAATGTGCGTCTTTAAGGACTTCAATAAGATCAAATTGTTTGTATTCCTATATGGAGAAATGTTATGTGTAATTCTCAAAAATTGTATTCACTATTGTAAGGGAGAAAAAGGGGTTTTATGGGTTCATTATATTAAAAGATAGTCGCCAGAGGATTGAACTATTATCAATCCTCAATTAAGAATAATTTCAAGTCAAAATTGACTTTTTTGGAAGTTTATTTACAATTAGAAAGGTTGAAAGTAGGGAAATTGAGAGAGAGAAACTCAGGCCTGGACCAGAGGCCTGGATCAGGTAAGAATTTAGAGGCCCTAGCAGAGGGGCACAGAGGTTAATTAAACAAGGCTTCTAGCCACAAGGCCTTTTACAATTATAGAGGAAAGGGAGGCCTCCCTGAAGGTAGAGCCTCCAGAAATGCCAAGGGAAGAGAAAGACAGTCAGCCTAACTTACCCATGTGACAGTTCAAAGGGAAACAGTCAGAGGTCCCCCCAGAGATCCTTCTACACCAAGTTCAAAACACCAACTGCCTCCACAGGAAGTTACCATCATATTTAAAAGATAGCATCTTTCATTATTTCCTGCATTCACCTCCAATTTGCATGTCTAATCACAATAGACAATTCTCATAGTACGGCCTAGGAAGCAGTCAGTTGATTCTGATTCGTCACCCACTCTAACACATGTGGGTTATGGACCTCCCAGAATTAGAGGTGTTCTCACCTTTGGTGATTAAATCTAAAGATGGGTAGTGTAGATTTAATCTAATTATCACCATATTGTAGTAATTAGAAGAATAATTCATAGGGAGAGGTTGGAGTACTAAATGGTCTAAGATGATACGGGGTAAAAAAGAGGTGGGGGCGGGGAATAGAAGATGGCACCAAGGGAAACCTGAAGGAATAAGAAAAATAGGGATAATCTCTACCACGCAAACAGGGCATGGGAAGGGGAAAAGACAAATACTACTATAAGAAGGAGAGGAAGAACATTAATAGGAAATACTTAAACCTTACCCTCAGCAGAATTAATCCTGAGAGGGAAGAGTAGCGAGATCTTTTGGAATATCAAATTCTATCTTACCCTACAGAGAAAGTCAGAAGGGATAAACCAAAGTGGGCAGTGGGATGAGGAGCTCTTAAAGAGTGGGGAATAGAGGGGGTAGGGAATTCATTAGGATTTAATAAATAATAAGAGGGGAACAAAAAGGGAGGGGGTAAAAAGGGAAGTAAACTAAGGGAGGGGATAAGGGGAACTGATTTTAAAACAAACCACTGGTTTAAAAGGAAATAGCATAAGAAGGGACAGAACTAAGAAAGGATATCAAAATGTTGGGGAATACACAGCTGATAATTATAACTTTGAATATGAATGGGATGAACTCACCCATAAAACAGAAGCAAATAGCACAGTGGAGTTAAAACCAGTGGAAATGTTCATCGGACATGGGTGGGGGGAGAGTGGGGGATGAAGGGGAAAGTAGGAGCATAAATCATGTAACCATGTTAAAAATGAATATTAATAAATGTTTAAAAAAATAGCACAGTGGATTAGAAAACAAAATCCTAAAATATTTTGTCTACAAGAAACACACATAAGGCAAGTGGATATACATAGGGTTAAGGTTAAAGGCTAGAGCAAAATTGATTGGGCTTCAACTGCAAAAAAGAAGGCAAGAGTTGCAATTATGATATGTGACAAAGCCAAAGTAAAAATAGATCTGTTTAAAAGATATAGGAAAGTTAATTACATTCTGATAAAAGGCAGTATAGACAATGAGAAAATAACAGTACTCAACATGTATGCACCAAAAGGTATAGCATCCAGATTTCTAAAGAAGAAAATGACAGAGCTCAAGAAGGAAATAGATAGCAAAACTATACTAGTGGGAGACCTAATTCTTCCTATATCATATCTAGATAAATCAAACCAAAAAATGAATAAGAAAGAGATAAGAGAGGTGAATGAAATCCTAGAAAAATTAGATTTAATACATATGTAGAAAAAAACAAATAGGGACAAAAAGGAATATACCTTCTTTTCAGCTGCACATGGTACATTCACAAATATTGACCATGTATTAGGGCATAGAAACATGGCAAACAAATGCAAAAAAAGCAGAAATAATAAATGAGGGAATGTCCCTTGATTGGGGAATGGCTGAATATATCGTGATATCTGTTGGTGATGGAATACTATTGTGCTCAAAGGAATAAAAAACTGGAGGAATTCCATGTGAACTGGAATGACCTCCAGGAATTGATGCAGAGTGAAAGGAGCAGATCCTAGAGAACATTATACACTGAGACTGATACACTGCGGTACAATCAAACATAATGGACTTCTCTACTAGCAACAATGCAAGGATCCAGAGCAATGCTGAGAGACTTATGAGAAAGAAAACTAGCTACATTTAGAGGAAGAACTGTGGGAGTAGAAACACAGAAGAAAAACAACTGCTTGAACACATAGGCTGATGGGGATATTATTGGGGATGTAGATGTTAAAAGATAACTCTAGTCCAACTATCAATAATATGGAATTAGGTCTTAATCAATGATACATGTAAAACCTAGTGGAATTGTACATCAGCTCCGGTAGGGGTGGAAGGGTTTGGGGAGAGAGAAAGAACATGAAATGTAACTGTGGGAAAATATTCAAAAGAAAAATAATATTAATAATAAATAAATAAGTGGATTAATACAAAATTTTATTCTAGGAAACAAACAATAATGTAGCCTACTGTAAAGAACTCTTCACCAGGAGTTAGGCGATCAGGCTCTGTCACCTGGATCAGTCCTTTGCTAGGCATGTGTCCTGGAGAAAATAATGTAACATTTCTGGGACTTAATTCACACTTGGCTATGTAGAAGTTGAACTAGATAATTTCTCCTATTTTATTCAGTTTTAAATACTTTGATCTGAATTCTAGCTATGAAAAGAGCTCTCTTAGCCAGTTGAATCTTAGAAAAATTAGGTTACTATAGATGTTTATATTTTGTACCTCATTCAAACCTCATGAAAAATGAAAGGCTTTTTCTGAACTGAAAATTTCCAATAGAAGCACATGCAAAACCATTAGTTTTAAACTATAAGCTTTTATCTTATCTCTGATGTGATTCACTTGATTGCCTTTAGGCAAAAGAGCCATGAACATCTCCCTAATCTCTAACAGACATCTTGCATATTTCTACAGGGAGTTATACTCCAAATTTCATTATGGCAATGAATTCCTCTAAACATGGATGTGGCCTCAAAGAGGCTGTGACCCAGTGTGTGTGTGTGTGTGTGTGTGTGTGTGTGTGTGTGTGTGTGTGTGTGTGATAATGCAATATACTTAGGAATTCTTTAGACATTATAACCATTTTGAAAAAAGAGGTACCTGTGTGATACATCACAATCAGTTTATCATGTTGTTGGTTTAAAACAGTAAAAAACTAAACCTTTCTTTAGCTCTTTACCATTAGTGAAAAGCATTACTTATAGGAGACATGGCAACAAAAGGTACATTTGAATATGTAAATATTATTTCCACCAACTTCTACATTTTTATACTTTTAAAACAATGTTTTCTTAATATTATTCTCCACTTTATATTCTCTTTTTCATCAAGACTGGTCAATAAAATTCTTCCTGTAAACCACATTTCATCTCACAACTGCATGTCTTTGCAAAGACCTCTCCCATGGAGGGGAAGCTAGGTGGTACAATGGATAGTCTTGGACCTGTAGTCAGGAAGAATACGCTTCCTCAGTTCAAATCTCACTTCTGACATGTACTAGGTGTATGACCTTGGGCAAGTTACTTAACCCTTTTGCCTCAGTTTCCTCATCTGTAAAATGATTTGGAGAAGGAAATGACAAATCATTCCAGTATCTCTGACAAGAAAACTACAAGAGGAATTCTGGGAAGATGGTGGCATAGAAGCCCCAAGGCTCCAGACCTCAGTAAAACTTTTCACCACCAATCAAGGACAAAGGGCCCCAAGGGAACAAAAAAACAAATCTGACAACAGAACAGAGCTGGGGGATCCCCTACCTGAACCTAACTTAAAAGGTATATGGGGTGAAAAAAGGAGGAAAAAAAAGCCTGAATTCTTGGAACTGTCTGGTGGGAGGGGAAAGAAAGGAGAAAGATCCCAGGTCCCCTCCTCCACCTAATGTGCTAAGTCTCCAGCTGATCCTAGAATCTCTGGGTGGGCTGGGGCACTATTCCAAGGGAGTACCTTGCTGGCACAGCTGTGCCAAACTCAAGACTCTGATCACTGACAGCAGGGAGGCTGCTAGGGGAGAAACCTAGAGAGGGCAAACAAATGCTCCATCTTGCTGCTGGGTTCCCCCCCAACCCCCCCTTCTATTGAGATTTTGAACTCAGGGCATTTTGTGCTCTGCAGATCAACCACACTTGTGTTTAATCCTATCAATATAGCAGCAAGATCAGAGGGCAGGGAATCTCCAACACCTCCCCCCCACAGACTACAGTGAAAGTAGCCAAATTCTCTTCTTTAGCTTTTACCACCAGCTGGGGAAAATCTAGCCTCAGGTCCCACTAACCTAATTAATTAGCAAAACAGAGAAGAAGCCCTCCCAGGACTGAATAGCCCAAACCTACAGATAAAAAAAAAATGATCAGAGGACCAAGATTACAGCCAATTGCAGGGGAGAAAGAAGGGAAATATATGAGTAAACAACAGAAAAAGAAAAAAGAAACCACCATTGACAGCTTCTATCCAGAAATTTAGCAAAGAGCAAATGGATCAGAGGAAGACCAAGCAACACCAAGAAAAAACATAGATACTCCAGAGAAATGGACACAGGCTTTGGAAGAACTCAAAATTCAATTAACTCATGAACTCAAAATTCAAATAACTCAATAACTCAAAAAAGAATCAACAGAGGCTGAAGACAATTGGGAAAAGGAAATACATGAACTAAAACAAGAAAACTCAAAATGGGGTCAGGAAATTTTGGACATGACTGAAAAATGACCAAATAACAATGCATTTGAATGGAATATGCTCCTTTCTCATTTCCATTAGTACCAATTTTGGGGTTCTTTTAAAGTAAAGTGAAGTGTCATCTCTCACATGAGTAAATTTCTAATAATACCTACTCCATTTTTAGTGTTCTTTATTTTAAAATTATTTAAAAATTAATATTATATAGTTAATATTTACTTATTTTGTATTTATAAGCTACTTTAATAAAATTACTAGAACTTGCCTTTATTCCTCTAATACTTAGAATAATATTTTTTAAAAAGTAGGCTTTTTACAAATGTTTTAATTGAAATGAATTGAAGCCACATGAGAGGAAATATAACATATAACAAAGAATGCTGAATTCAGCATGAGGGGACTATATTCAGATCTTGAATCTTCAACTTATGTGTTTGACTTTGGATAATCAATCAATCCATAAACATTTATTAAGCATTTACTTTGTACCAGGTATTATGCCAAGATTTGCATATGCAAAAAGAGACAAAAGATAGTCCTTTCTTCAAGGAACTTTTTTATCTAATAGGGGAGACAACTTAATAATTAATGTATACAAAGTATGCTTTACACATGAAAAATAGGAAAAAATTAACAGTTGGAAAGCACTAAAATCAAATGGGGCTTTAAAACCTTCCTATAGATGGTGTAGTTGGGACTGAAAGGAAACCAGGGAGGATTGTGATCAGAGACCAGGAAAGAGAGCATATAAAGAAAAGAGAAGGACTGGAGGTCCTACGTTCAAATCTGGCCTCAGACACTTCCCAGCTGTGTGACCCTGGGCAAGTCACTTGACCCCCCTTGTCCACCCTTACCACTCTTCCACTTATGAGTCAATACACAGAATTTAAGGGTTAAAAAAAAAAAAAGAATGGAGAATAGCCAGAGAAAATAAGAACCATTGAAGTGTCCTGTTCATGGTTATTTAAAATAAAGAATCTGTATGGTCTCATTTCTCCAAATCTAAGATCATCTGAAATGAATTAGGATTATATTGAGAGAATTTAGAATAATGGAAAAGTATAGCTAGAAAGGATACACTAAACCCCTTTTTACAGATAAGGAAATTGAGGCACTAAAAAATTAAGTGACTAATCCAGAAACACATAGTAACAAAGCCATTGGCTGCTTGATTCTTAATCCCCTTGATTCTTAATTCATGATTTTCTATCTACTATGCCATGTTGCCTTTGACCAAAAGACTATCCTGACAAGAGGCAGTATTACCAAAGAGACCTTTATTTAATGAAAGTTATTTTTTACAAGCAGATGCCAATTGGTGAAAACTACTTTATACATGCAAGACTCAAGAGCTAACATATTTGTTTTCCATGAAAGCATTTGTTTCTTATATTTTTTCAAAGACATTAGAAGAGGAGTATTAGGAACTTTTAGGCCCCCAGTTAGATTTACTTATAGTTTTAGAGAGTGGAAAAAAATATATCATTGTTTCTCAACTGCATTTGGCAAAAATATAGGACTATATAATGTTTTCTTAATTATTACTATCAATCCAAAGGCCATTTTGAATTAAAATTCTAGGAATCAATAGAGGATTGATCTAGCATTAGAAAAATTATAAGCAAAATAGTTCATATTATTAACAAAAATAGTAAAAAAAAATGGAGAAGCAACATAATACAATGGATAGAGAAATGCCCTTGTATCAGGGAAGCTATCCAAACTCTTTCACTGGTCATCAGCTTCCACAAATATGCAAATCATGAATCTTAATAATAGAGATAAGGATTGGATTTGGAAATCCATGATTTCATGACTTCCAAATGAGGAACCTTTTTCTACCAACAAGGTTTCAATTGACACCTTCTTTTCCATTTTTAGTCTCAGAAAGTTAACTAGAGAAGTGGTTTTCAAAGTGTATTTCAGAGGTCTCATGAGGTCTTTTTATAATAATACTAAAACTATTTGTCATTTAAAACGCTCCTCTCTTTTCCAGTTACATACCTTAATGAGGTTAGATCTTCATATATAACAATCACATCAGATTGAAAAAGCAGAGAAAAAAATTCAATTATCTTCTGTTAAGTCATTCAAAGAGATTTGAAGAAATATGTAAAACAATTCCACTCCTCATTATTTATTTCTTTTAGAAAATGGTTGTTTTTCATAAAAAATATGTATGTATGAGATAGGTATTTATATATGCATGTAATGAGTTAATCATTTTTAAAAACTTCCTTAAAGGCAGAAGAGTGATAAGGTTAAACAATGGGAGTTAAGAAACTTGCCTAGGGTCACATAGCTAGGGAATGTCTAAGCCCATCTTTGAACTCAGGACTTCCTTTATCCAGATCTGACTCTATTCACTGAGACAATTAGATGTCCCCAAGGTTAATTATTTTGTCAAATGTATTAATAGTTAAATATTTTTAGAAATTATCATAGTATGATAAATATAGAAAGATATAACCCCCATATTTAAAAAATCTCTTGAGTGTCCTAAGTAATTTTTAATAGTGGAAAGTGGTCCAGAGACCAAATTTGAATTCTTAGCATAGAGTATAGAGAGATTCAGGGAGTTGTTCAGGATAACATAGTGAATATATTTCAAAGGTACCTACCTCTAAAGCCAGCTTTCTTTCAATTCCATCATCCTACCTCTCTACAACATATAATACACCCCAAAGCCAACATCCATCTTCTTCTAGAAGACCTCTAATGATAGAAGACTCACTACTAATTTGTTCTGGACAGCTTTGTTTTTTAAAATTGTTTATCTATATATGGAGCACAAACCTACCTCCTTATTACTTCATATCTCTTTGTACATAACAGATGTCTTGAAAGTTGGGAGTTTCAGCTTACATACAATATGCCTTATATGAAAGAATATAAACCAGTTGGGCTGTCAAACAGACTCTATTTGACCAAATTATAGTTTCCCTCATATTCACATTACTTATAGTTTCATAAGTCTTAGATGCTTAGAGTTGAATGGAATTAAATAAAATATAAGAAATCGATTTAAAAAAAACAATTTAGATTCAGGAAATTTGACCAACTTACCTAAGATCACATTAATCTTTATCAATATTATAGTTGCACCTATACACTCATCCTGATATAGAATTACAGATGTCTTCTTATTTTTCACCCCATCATAAGATCCTTGTTTTAGAGCTACAAAGAAAAGTGCCAGAGAACCCAAGTTATGCGACTTGCTGGTTATATAGATAAGGATATTCAAACTCAGGGAGGTTAAATGATTTTCTAAAAAGCACATAATATGAGAAAATAAACATGAACCCTGATCACATGATTCAAGAGCAGATGATCTTTTCTCTGCATTTCTCACTAGGAAAGATGGGTATTTTTTCAGTGGTACACTTGAAAAAGTATAAAATACTCCAATAGCCATCTACGTCATAGTGAAGAAAATTATCGTTCTAGTTAATCTATTATTTTGCTTAATTATATTTTATTTATGGTCAAAGGATATGATATATGCAAAGTACTTCCCAAATCTTAAAGCATTATATAAGTGTGAATTAGGATTATGATTATTAAATAGCTTTTCTACCAAAATTCATGGAATCATCCCTGTATATCTGTAAAGGACATCATAAGGCACCCCATTGCTTTCCCTTAGTTTCAGGTGAAGAAACCGAGGCTCAGAGAGTTCAAGTTATTTGTTCATATATGACCTTCCTTACTCACACAGACAACAAATAAGAAAGGGAGGCTTTTCAACTTAAGTGACTGTGACTACAATTCAAGTACTTTTTTTATTATGCTATGTCTTCAAAATCATTGAGCTTTAAGAAAAGTCTTAAGTATCTATCATCTTGCCCAATTGTTTCATTTGTTGAATGAGGAAAAGGGGCCTTAAAGTTTAAAGCACATATATTTGAAGTGCTTTAAATAAATAAAAAAACAAATAAATAAATTGTATATATTATTATTATTATTATTATTATTATTATTATTAATGAGAGAACCAGTATATTAACCTAGACCTTGGGACTCCAAGTCTAGAACTCATACACTTAAATCAGGTTGCTAAATGAAAACGAACTTACAGGAGGGAAAGATGCTATTTCTATGATAGTTTATTCTTTTCTAGAAAAAAAAGCACACTATTCAAAAGGCATCTACAAAAATGAATATTTGAGAAATGATTTACAGGCTAAAAGGACTTAAGAATCCCACTGACTGAAAAGTCAGCACTTTCAAGAAAATCTTCTGTTGGGCTGCAAGTGAACCAAAGACTTAGAATGCCACACTTGCTGTCATGACATGAGTTAATTCAAGCATCATGGACATCAACTTTTAAGCCTCATTTGCTAGGTGGTTTCTTTGATGGAGTTTCTCCAGACTGTGATGATTTGCTGCTCCACTGTGATGTTTATGGGCACAATAAAGAGAAGGTTCTAAAAAGATTATAGGCACTGAAAAAGGAAATATAACCTTTTCTTCAGGAGCATGGAGCAAAACAGACTAAACATTTTTGGAATTTCTTGCCTGCCATGAAGAGATGATGATTCCCTATAGACATCCTCAGTTGTTTTATATCCTCAACAAAAAGTCTTCAGGGGTAGAATAAAAATTCTAGATATAAAACAAGCCATCTTCTTTTTTCACTAGAAACCCTATACTTTATGTCAAGACCAGTTAGATGAAGAAGAGGCCTTCATTAACTAGCTGCAGAAAGAGTTGACATGCCTTGAATTAATTCAAGCTTCACTAAAATCACCTACCAACCTATCTGAAAACTTGAAATTCTTTTACTTTTTATCCCTAAAGCAGCACAAAAAATTTGTAATAAAAAATTGGAAATCTTAAAATATATTGTTCAATTTGTTTTAATTATCCAGACTACTGGACTATGCAAGATATGTAAGATAGAATTTTTATGAAAACAGATATTCCTTTAAAAGTATCTATTCCAGACAGAAGAAAAATAAAATACTATTTCTTTCTAATACAACATTTCCAAACTATCTATTCCTGACCTGGAAATTAGAAGGCCTGACCCAAAAGTTCAGTTCCTATATTATTGTGTTGAAAATGTGTTTGAATTGTTTATTGTTTATTTTTTTTGCTTTTTTGGCAATTATTCTGTTTGACCTCTGTTTTCTATATATTAAGTCATCCATTCTCTTTTCTAAAAATATATTTGTATAGCTTCCTGGGGCCCACAAAATTCTGTACATATAATATATCTCTATGCATGTATATACACACTAGACATTAAATAAAATATATAAATCAGTCCTCTTGTTAACCTTAGGGAGAAAATACATCAGGTATTATTAGCTATAAATTGCTAGAGGTACAATTTGAATCCCTGTCTCCTGACTCTTTGTAAAACAATATTCTCATTGTACCATACTACTACTATATGTATGTTATTGTTCTAAATTTATTAGAAGCTTTTTGAGGCCTAGAACCATGCCTTGTTTGCATGCTTTTTCACAGCAAAGTCATCTTTGACTCTTTCCTCTTTTTATTGTCACCGCCAAAATCCAACCAGTTACTAGGTCCTTTGATTCTACACAGTTGATTTTATCTATTTCTCTGCTTAAAAATTCACTACCCTGGTTGGGACTCTAATAACCTCTTCCCTGTGTTATTGTACTAGCCATATTATTGGTCATCCTCCTCATAGATTATCATAATAATCTTTAAGAGACATAGGTATGATGTCATGTGAGCCTGCTAAAAAATGTGTGTGGTTCCCCATATCTTGTAGAATTAAAGACAAATGTCTTCAGTCTGGCATTCAAAACTCTTCATTCCTCCTTACTATTCTAACCTCATTTCTGCTAAATTCCTGGCAAATTAGATGATTAGCTAGTTAAATGAACATTACATCATCTACCCTTGGACATTTATGTAAGCCCCCACCCAAAAGAGTGGGAGGCACTTCAAAAGGTATTTCCACTGTTCCATTTTTTACAAAATCCTTTTCTCTGCTTCCTTAATCCCTAAAATAAAGTCCTAGTAGAAAGACCACTGATTCTTGCATCAGAGGACCTAACATTAAATCTTTTTTAGCACTTATATGACTATGGACAAGTCACATAACCTTCTCCCTAAGTCTCAGTTTGCTTGAAATAAATAGCATCAGAAGTCCTTTCCAGTTCTAATGAGCTCTACAATCACATGATTTTTGATTCAAGTATTCAACCATCACCATCTGCCTCATGCTTACTTTTTTCCTAGTCTTTTGCTCTATCCTCCTCTCTCATTGTCTCTCTTGAATCCTCTAGTATACTGTTAGTCTCTGCTTTACCCAATTTTTTTCCCTTTTGATCTCTCTCCTTTGACTTGCTCTCATATTTTAAGATGGGTTCCTGGATGAAGACCTGCTGACTGTCTCCAGAATAATTTTCCTTCTCTTATACCTCCTACTCACAGAACCAGGAAGAAATGAAATACTCTTTCATGTCTACTGCCACTTCTGGTTCTTGTTTCTGCTCCCATTCCTCTGCAACCTCTTCTCTTTTTCATCTTCATTACCATTTTTTCCAGTTCCTCTTTGCTGTTTCCTGAAGTGATTATTCAAAATCTTTTTTTTGCCTCTTTAAACTTTCAACACTTTTCATCCCTTTTTTCCTTCAGTAGAACATTTTTGGGAAAATTCAAGTCATCACACATTAATAACCTCATGTTTCCTCAGAATTAATAATGTTAATTTGAATTTGTTACGATACTCAGGAACTACCTACTGAAGCATACCCATAGGATTTGGAGAAAGTGAGATGTACAGAGGATGAAAGTGACACTGTGCCCCTCTTTCTCACACCAGGTGGATTAGGGGGCTCTCAAATGGGGTGACCATAATACTACAACTTACTTTCTAGTATTTTAGGGACAACCATGGTGGGATGAATGAATTCTAATACTCATCTTTAACTTCTGAGTCCCCACCAGCATGGTTGTCCTCTAGGTTATTGGTAAAGATATATTTTAAATAAATAAAAGACAAAAGAAAAATAATTAAAACAATACTCCACCCATAAAACTGGGACTCATTAACTTATCAATAAACACAGTGTCTGTGAAGAACAGGTGCCAAATTATAGAATATGAACAAAAAGGTGTACATATGGGCCCAGATGTGGCATAATGAATACAGTGAAGAACTTGAAGTCAGTTAAGAATTGAGTTTGAATCCTATCTGAGGCCCTTACAGGCTGTGCAAATTTGAATAAGTTTTTTAACCTTTCTCAGCCTTGGTTTCTTTATCTTTATAAGAATAATAATAGCACTCATCTCATAAATCAATTATGTAGATCAAATCAGAAAACTGTAAATTGCTTTCCAAACTTCAAGGGTCTATGTAAATGATTGCAGTTGTTCAGTTGTTTCAGCCAAATCCTTCTTGACCCCATGTTTTCTAGGCAAAGATATTGAAGTGGTTTGCCATTTCCTTTTCCTGCTTATTTTATAGATAAGGAAACTGAAGTAAGTAAACAGGGTTAAGTGTCTTGTCTATGGTCCTACAGTTCTTAAGTGTCTGAGGAGGGATAGAAATTCAGGAAGCTGAGTCTTCCTGACTCCAGGCCCTGCATTCCCATCCACTATGCCACTTTGCTGCTCATATAAATAATAGTTATTATGTACAGGGAACAAATGTGCTCAGGACAACTCACGAGCTAGAGGCCTAGATGTCCTTTAATATTTTCAGGAGCAATCTGTAATAATTAAAGGAAGCTGTTCCTTGTCTGGTCTTTCCAGTTTCTTGCTGAGTAGCACTACTCTTGTTCTTTCTGCATTGATGAAACAATATTAAGTTCTTTCAATAAAAGAGAAAACCTTAAGTGTTATGTCTGAAGAGATTTTCAAGAACAGCTTCCCTGTCCCTTTGGAGACATCTGAGGAATTCCCACATTTCAGGCAGGAGGTGGAATGCAATTTTCAGATCAAATGGGAGATCTTAGCTGTCAGTTTAACTCTCTCCCTTTCCTAGCTCCCGTGTCTAAACTCAGGTCTTCTCTGGATCTGGATTGATTCAATCTGGATTGACCACTCTGCTCAGTTCAACCCTCAATGTTAGGTTGCAACCTCCTCTTCCCCTCAACCTCCTCAATGGGGTCTTCTAGTCAGGAATAACCAGGATGGGATATGTGACCTGATCACAGACCTAATTAGTTATCTCTTCATCCCACCTCTAAGGATTCTTTTCAAAAAAATTCTGGAATATTTCCTGATCTATATAAAGATCTTCTTTTGACCAGTTACTTCTCTAGATTATGGTCCCTTGTATGAATAAGGGCCTTCTGCCACTTTTCTCCTCCTTCATACACCATCATTTAAATAACTTTAGTCCTTACTGCCTTACTGAAGCTATTCCCTCTACTTGTTCAAGTGATCCCACTCAATCTTCTCAAACATATTACTCCCTCTGCACTCTTTCACAGATTTTCAATCTCATTCTCTCTATTGGTTCATTCCCTAAAGCTTACAAATGTGCCTGTTTCTTTCTAGTCCTGAAAAAACCCCAAAACTTCACTTAATCCTTCTATCCATGCTAATTATTATCTTATATCTCTACCATTTTTAGCTAAATTTCTAGAAAAGGTCACCTATAATCAACTTTTATACTTTCTTTTATCTTATTCTCTTCTTAACTCTTTATAATCTATCTCCTGTGCATTTAGACAGACAGACAAACAGACAGAAAGAGAAAACCCTTGCTTAGTATATATTTATTTGCATGTTTATTATTCCATTAGATTGTAATCTCTTTAAAGACTGAATTTTTTTGCCTCCTTTTGTATTTCTTATACATAGGAAGTGCCTGACATATAATAGGCATTTAATAAATGTTTATCAATATATTGATAATAATGATTAAATGACTTACATCCATCTCATGGTGAGAAACCAAAATTCACATTTCTGTCAACCAAATCACAAATTTGGCAATATATGTTTCCCATAATCACCAGAGTTCTCAGGAATAGGTTATCTTAGATATTGAATGCAAACTCTTAATATCAATCAGCTGTAAATTCGAGAATACTTGAGCCACCATTTCTCTGAGTATTCTGTGAGCTTCTTTCTCCATGTTTCTTCTACTATCATTCTTGTTTTTTCCCTTCGATTAATAAAGCAATCCAAATATAAATAGAGTAGCTGCCAAAAACAGGACCTTTCTGCCTCAGGAGTAGATAGTGCTTTTGTTATCCTATTTTACAAATGAAGAACCTAAGGCAAGCAGAAGTTTAAGTGACTTATTCAGGGTCATAAAGTCACAACTAGTAAGCAAGTATTTTACCAGTAAAAAGTCATTTCCTGGTTAGATTAATGTGGATAAATTTTAAAAGGTGAAAAAATTTTTTTTTTCTTATGAGGGAAACTGAGAAATGAGGTACTAATGATATAATTAGGAACTATATTCAATAAGATAGGATAGAATTTTAACTAAAAGGGCCCTGAAAAAAATCAGTATAAAAACAGCTTGAAGTTTGGATAGAATCGGTGGCATTGAATAAACCAATATTGAGAAAACAGCAAATTAATAACAGTAAAGGTAAAGCCAACTTACTCAGTATGTACTGAGGATAGTTATTTCTTATGCTTTTGTTCTAACTGATAGAGTTCATAGAAAATGAAATTCAATAGCCAAGTGCTATTACCCATATATGTCTGTTATTTATATATCCTCTCACTCATGTTTAATTATAGACAAATATATTATTTATTGATAAATGTATTTGATGTATTATAAATTATCTATAAATTTAGAAATATATTTATATATGTTTAAATGAAAATTAAATCATATTTATTATATTAATATTTAAAGTATTAAATATCAATATTTAATTTATGAGAAATAATGTCTTAATCTCAGTCATTATTATTTCTCATAAGAATTCTATTTTATGTATATTTCTCCATGACCAAACTAATTTAAGTTTCTCCATATGTACCACTCTAAGGAAACATTTAGTCATTTAGTCATTCAACAGGCATTTATTAAGTACTTACTCTTTGTCAAGTATTCTGCTGCATGTGCAAGAATAAAAACCAAATAACATTCACTCTGAAGAACCTTCCATTTTGCAGATCGAGGATGTTGATAATTAAGATTGAATTGTGAAATAATCTTTTCTCACCATCTCTTCTTGAGGAAAGACAGAAATAGTCTGATGCTAAGCTGAGGCTGTACTCAGTTTCTCCCCTGGGCTATGAAAATGAGTTCCTATATTTTATCTTTGTTAAGGATTAAAGCATTAAAGACAGAACAGGCCAGCTATAGTGTACTCTGATGGGGTTAAAAGATTAAGAGTGGGCTAAGCAACCATGTTTAACTGACTATCATGGTAGGGGCCCAGCCTTATTGCAGAATGTGCTTGTGTCTTCCAGGTCCCAGCAAGGACACGCCCCTCTTGTAATAAAGTAATGAGGAAGGAGTTGAGATCTTTAAGTTCACCTCCTCATTGGCATTTACCAGTCAGAGAAGTCTTGAGATGTCTAGGGGACAGACTGAATGGTGAGCCCACAAGTGCTATATATAGACACACACCAGGGGAGGGAGGTTCATTGTTTTTGTTTTTTTTGGAGGGGATGCAGATGATAGAGAGAAACAATTGATCAGATTAAGAATTTTTGACAAGTCAATTAATGAATTAATGTAAAATAAAGAAATGTTGCCTCTTGAGAATTTCAATTGGTAGAGGGGGAAGTTGAGTTGGGTGAGGAACAAGGGTAAATCCATGCAGGATATAAACAAAGTGATTTCGAAGCATCTGTGAAGATCAGAATAGGACTCATATAGGTGAACTTCAGCTAAATCTGGAAAGAAATTAGGAATTATATGAGTCAGGAGGAAGGAAGGCATGTATTTTGGAAATGGGGAATGACCTGGGACCAAGGCATGGAGACTTGTTTACAGGGAGTAGCAAATTGATCAGTCTGGCTAGAATACAAAGTGCTTAAAAGAGAGGAATGTTCAATAGGCCCATAAAGTTAGTCTGGGATTTCATTGTGAAGTGCTACAAACACTAAACAAAAGAGTTTTCAATTTTATTTCTAGAAACAATTGAGAAGCACTGAAGTTTCTTGAGCAAGGGGATAAAATAGTCAGAAGTAGGCTTTATGGACTTCATACTGGGGCCAGTGTATAAGATAAATTTGAGAAGAAAAGTTCCAGAGACAGAGACCAATTAAGAAGGAGACTATAGCTATAATGCAGACAAGAGATATTATGATCCTGAATTGGGGCAGCAGCCAGATGAGTAAAGAGAAGAGGATGATAGTGAGAAATGTTGTGAAGATAGAATAGACAATATTTGGCAATTGATTGTGAAGTTGAGGATGGGGCACAGAGGGAGAGGAAACTGTCAATTTGTCAGTAAGGATTTATTAATTGTTTACTCTCTGACAGCTGGGTGGCTCAGTGGATTGAGAGCCAGGCCTAGAGACTGGAGGTCCTAGGTTCAAGTCCGGCCTCGGGACACTTCCAGCTGTGTGACCTTGGGCAAGTCACTTGACCCCTATTGACCACCCTTACCACTCCTGGGCCAAGGACGGTCCCTAGCCCTGATGAAAAAAGAGGAGGGTTGGGCATGGGGCTAGCAACCCCACCCTGTAAAAACTACATCAGCTAAAGAAACTGCAACCTAAAGTAGGGGCAGCTGGGCTAGCTCAGTGGATTGAGAGCCAGGCCTAGAGATGAAAGGTCCTAGGTTCAAATCCGGGCTCAGACACTCCCCAGCTGGGTGACCCTGAGCGACTGTGTGACCCATTGCCTACTGGTTGTGGCCCTATGCTCCTAGAATGGAGTCCCAGGATAAAAAAAAAAAACAAAAAAAAAACAAAAAACCTCTCTGACAAATGCATTAAATGATGGTGAAACAATAACAAAATGAAATAATTTCTTTCCTCAGAAGCTTATATTCTATAGAGGGAGAAAAACATGCACATATGTACACAGAGACATATACATATGTATAAAACATAACATATGTATGTTTATGTATGTATAGGTATCTATCTATCTAGACATAATTATATATATGCATATATGTATATATACATATATATACACATAATATGTGTGTGTGCATATGATATAGTTATCCAGTCTGGGAACTAGCTCTCTGTAGACAACCTGTAGATGATCCGGAGTGCCTTTCTTGGATACAAACTGCTTTTATGACTCTGAGTAATTTATTTAACTTCTCTCATTATTCCAAGACGACTACTACAACCCTAAGTTGCACAGGTGCTGACCTGACTACTTAGAGAGAATTTCCTCCTGTCAGTGAAATTATAGGTCTGGTGCTTCTTCCATATAAAATATATATGAAATGAATAAAAGGTAGTTTCAGGGGCAAGACTTTAGTGGTTTGGGTGATCAGGAAAGGCTTTATGCAAAGGTGGTGCTTCAATTGAGCTTTGAGGGGAAATAAGGATCCTGAGTTAGATGTAAAGAGGAAGGGAATTCCTGAAGCAATGGAGAGGTTATGCAAGGGCATGTAAGCAGGAGATGAAGACTTGGATATATGAAAAAAAGCAAAAAGGCTAGTTTTCTTGAACTTTAGTATTTGTAAAAGAAAATACTACATACAAAGTCAGAAAAATTAGGTTAAAGACAGTGTTTATGAGATTAAATGCCAAGTACAGGATTGTGAATCTGATTCAAAGGCAATAGGAAGGCACTTGAACTCACTGAATATGGAAATAGGATGACCAGACTTGTGTTTTAGGAAATTCACTTTCGAAGCCAGCATAATAATACCAGCTAACATTTTTATGAAGCCTTATATGTAGCAGGCACTATGCTTAGTTCTTTATAAATATTCTTATTTAATCCTCACTACAATCCTAGGAGGTAGGTGCTATTATTATCTTCACTTGTCAAGTAAGGAAACTAAGGCAGAAGTCAAATGATTTGCCTAGGATCACATTAATAGGGATTTTTTAAGGCTGGTTTTGAACTAAATCTTCTTGAATCCAGATCCCATATTCTATAGTTGTTTCACCCAGCTACCTTCATGGAAGATAAGCTATAAGGGGGTTTAACTATCACAGAGATATCAGTTTGGAGACTATTGCTGTGAGAGATCATGAAAGCCTGAACAAGAGTGGTGGCCTATAAACAGAGAGGAAACAGATACAAGAGATACTATTCAGGTAGAATTGATAAGACTTGGTATCTGATGAGATATGAAGGGTGAATAAGAATATAGAATGAGGAATCCCAGATTTCACTATCAAACTTTTGAACTTGGGTGAATGGAACAGCAGTAGTGCTTTCAACACAATTAGAGAAGTTTGGAACAGTGTTTTTGTATATATTGAGTTTAGCATGCCTACAGTATATTTTTAGCTGGAAATATCTAAACGAGAAAACTCAGGAGAGATTGGGCTTGGGTATGGAGGTTGGAAGTCTGCAACACAGATTACTTAAGCTATGTATGCTGATGTGATCACTAAAGAAAAAAAGCAGAGAGAATAATTAGTGTGAGAACTACTCCTTACAGATTCTGATACTCATGAGTGGAATGTGTAAGATGATCTAGCAGAGAAGTCTGAGATAGGATGGTCAGAGTGGTGAGAGGAGAACAAAAAATTATCTATCACTTATGTGACCATGGGCAAGTCACTTAACATTCCTAAACTCAGTTTCATCATTTGTAGATTGAGGGACTTGGACTATATGATCGCTGAAGTCTCTTGATTTTATAAATCTATCATGCACTAATTCTCAGGATCAGTCTGTAGTTAGAGAGGAGTGGGCTGGATTTCAGACATCTGACACTCAAGGAATACTGTCCATTAGACCAAGTTACCTCCAGCAATCTTGTCAAAAAACAAAACAAAACAAAACAAAAAACTTAAGCCATTTCCATCAGGGTTTTACTGTCATTTTTTTTTATCAGGTCACCCCAAACTTTTATTAGGTTAAACAAAGACACGAATTGACCTTTGGGAGGACCCAGCTGGAGCCTGCTTCTGTTTACATGTCCCTGCCTAGGAAGATGCCTTGGGGGACAAGAATGCTCCCCTTTCTCAACTGTGCTCTTCTGAAACTATCTGCTATTCAGAGAAGTGGAATCTGAGGAAATAGGAGGAATCCCAGAGAAAATGCAATATTAATTTTCCTCTAGAACCACAGTACTCTGGACACTCTGAAATATTTTGTATTCAACCTTTTATCTCCTGCTAGACCCAAGACTTCCCTGGAAAATATGATACTTTGTATAAAGAACTTTTAAAGAATTGTTTATGTCTTGTGTTACAATAGTCTAATTTAATCCTGCTCTGATGTGCAGATGTGAGTGTATTACATCTGCTGCAGGAATATATATGACATGATGATACTCTGATACATTAAAGGCAGTTGAGAAAGCTGGTATAAAACTATTCATGTGGCTGTAGTAAAGAGAACAATTTCATTTTATTTAGCATTCATTGCATTATACTTAAACTAGAATAGAAGAATGGTGTGTTGAGTGTGTGTGTGTGTGTGTGTGTGTGTGTGTGTGTGTGTGTGTAAACAAGGTTGAGTATAAAACATTTAGTAATATCTGCACAGCACAGAATTACATTTTCTTCATAATACAATGTGTTGGCATTTTACTCAACCTAAGAGTCTCATCTTTCAACCTGATAAATTTTTAGATAGAAATGCAAATTGCAACACAACTTTCCATTTTTGTTGGGGGGTTTTTGTGTGTGATTTGAAGAAAAAGGTTGAAAAAAAATATATGTTGTTCTCTTTTTCCAAAACAATTACCCAAACAATTCCTTAAACAGTAGTATATTACTCAAAGATGCTTTGTGAAAATAGAACATTCCTGTAGCTTCTTTTCAGTCAATAAATACAGAAATTGCATAATCTCCCCTCCCTCCATGTTTAAATTTGCCAGAGAAACTTTCCCATGATTTGGTATAACTATCATTTAACTGTAGATTACATTATTTCTACCTAACATTAACCCCTTAAACTAGTGCATTCCTACAAATAACCACTCATAGTTGGTTCTTCCTCCTCATGCCTTATCTGTCGTTACAGTATATAAGCATTGAGAATGCCCTAATTTTTTATCATTCGCTAAGCCTGTCATCATGGCTGAGACAAGGCTTATCCCTCTGAGAAGATGAGATTAGTCGATCATGTTGAAATCAGAAGAGGGATTATAATGCTTATAATACACTGAGTCAAATTAAATGCATTTTGTTTTGTATATCACCTGATCTTGTTGCTAAGACTCCAGTGCCTTCCACTGGGTGTAATAAGTTACCAATAAAACATAAGTAAAGAAAATAGAAAAAAATCCCTTGAATGGGGGGGAGGGGGAACAAGAACAAAATGAAGATGGTTGTTTGTTCATGCTAGTCTATTTACTCTGGTAAAGGAGAGGCTTAATTCCTGATGTCACCAGTTTTTCAAAACCAATAGGAATTGCATCATAAAAGATCTATGTTCCAAATGGTTGCTTATGCCCTTTCAGTCAATTGCACTGAAATAATGGGCCTCTCATATAAAAAAATCCAACTATTTGAAAAACAAGAAACTTGCAAATCTAGTCTAATAAAGAATTCCTAGGCTTATGAAAATTCCATTTTGGCACTAGAACATTCACAATGATCACTCTGCTCATGCCCAAGCCATTTCCACCTTCTCTAGTTATTTCCCAAAATAATTGGACAAGCAAATACAAGCATTATTCTTTGGCAAAAATATTCAGTTTCCCAGGAACCCAAGGTTCCTGGTTTGAGCTGGGAGTTGGGGAGATAGAAAGGGAACAGAGGAAGGGAAGAGTCTATCAAATTTCTGAAGGATTCACAGCATGCTTGTTATTCCAGACATTTACATGAGTAAGAAAAATACTGGCGCTAGCAAAGATAGTGAGGGAAAAAAACCTAAAAGGTTATTTCTCCGAAACTCTAAAGATCATTCAGAGGTGGATATGTAGGTGCCTTCTTGTACACAATGACCCTACTATACCACTACAAGCCTACCATTACCTTGCTAATGGGAAATGAGGTGTACTCTAGGGACCTTAATGCCTTTCTCTAATGCCTTCCACTGGCCACTGTCGGACAGGATATTGATTTAGATGGATAATTGTTTCTTGTCTCATGATAATTGTTGTATTCTAATGTCCTTCCAAAAAAATCATGTGATATTTCTAGGAACAATACAGTACAAGCTAAAAGTGACCCTGTTTTCTCCTATAGGAAAAGGAGGTTTTCCTCTCCCAATAGCTATGTTTTTATGCTGAAGTCAAAAATTGTGTCTTCCCACTTGCATTTTGAAATGTAGCCACCCCCACAGGGAACTGGGAACCTTGGGAAAATGTCAAGTGAAAAATTTTGTTCCTAGCATTTTCCTTTATAAAGATCAATTTGGTAACTCAATATGAGTGAACTAATATGTGCACTGGAAAACAACAGTATGGCACTCTGTTCCTCCACATCGCATCTCTGTGAGGTAGACTTATTAGTATTATTAGTCTAATTTTATAGCTAAAGAGAAAAGAGGAAAAAAGAATTTTTTAAAATGCAAAGTAAAAGATGAAAATATCCATGGTATAACAATATTAATAGATGGTCTTTACATAGTTGTTTTTTTTTTTAAAGTTTGCAAAACAATTTGTAGAAATCCAATAAAGTATTAGTATTTCTTATCTAAAGATAAAGAACTGGAAGATCAGAAATATTAAATGATTTTCCCATGACTATTTAGCTAGTAAATATTAAAGCTAGGATTTTGAGTCCAAGTACAATATTCTTTTCATTATACTTATCTACCTACTAATTATAGGAAGAATATTGGATTTGGAGTCAGGCGATCTGAGTTCAAACTTAATCACCAGTAATGTCATCTATTTGACATTGGACAAGTGCCATCACCTCTTTGGGCCTTATTTTTCTCATCTATTATAAAAAGGCCTTATATGATCTCTCATATTCCTTGCAACTTTTAATACTATAACCAGGATTTCTTGACTTCTGCTCTCAGTTTAATAACTTTGGACAGTAAAGAGCCTCAGAATTTTGTCTTAGCAGGAAATATTCTAAGTTACAAGGTAACTACACTTCTAAAATTTGAATCTATTTACTTTTTATTTTTAGATTACTCTTTGAAATATCTTTCACTAAAATGAAAAGTCCTTTAAGGAAGGAGAAGATACAATTAATTATTTGGTACTGCATATTGCTGAGATTTTCATAGTAATATACAATGGAATTAACATGACAAGGAAATCTGTTTTAGGACATTGTGTTTATTTAAAGTATCTCATTATAGTAAACATTTAACTGCCAGAATGTAATTGAATGAAGGCATAAAAAATAAATGACTTAGAAAGATTTATCAATTGATAGGTAGTAGATTCTATTATGAAAATGTATTTTTAAAAGATCCAGTTGGACTATTCTGAATATAAATATTTTCATAATAATAATAGCTAGAATTTATAAAGCATTTTAAGGTTTGCAAAATGCTTTGCATAAAACTTATGAAAACAACTCTATGAGATAGGCGTCATAATTATCTTCATTTGAAAAATGAGGTAACTGAGGCAAAGAGAATTTAAGTAACTTCTTCAAGGACTGACAGATTAAGTGTCTGAGGCAGGATTCCATCTTGAGTATTCCTGTCTCCAAGTCTGCACTCTTTCTTCTGTGCCACCTAGCTTCAACTTTATTAAACATGTATATAATTTATTAAATAAAAATAATTCAAAAGCTTCAGTTTTATTTAGTGAAAGTTTCATTTCTTATAAGCAGGCTAGACTTGTGAAATTTTGACCAGATTCAAATTGAGGAATAATTTGGGATATAGAAATTAAAAGTTCACAGTTATGAAATGTTCAGAGATGACCATGTATCTAACATTAATAAAATCACAGATTTAGAGAATCATAGAATTACAGCCTTAACCCAAGAAATTCCAAACCTTTCTTTTATCTTTCTACAATTAAAATAATACATGTTCACAAAATCTTTGGAGCATGGTAGATTAAGGCTGATTTTCCTGTTCTTTACCAGAAAATCTAAAAGGAAGTGGTTATTCTCTCATATGTCCCAAAAAGTTCCAAGAAACTAATTATTTTCTCCTGTGGTCAGATTATTACAAATTCTTTTACTCTATGGGTTGCTATAAGAATCTAAAATTAAATTCCAGTCAACTCTGATGTTCCTTTAACTCATCATATCTCATTAGTTTTTAAGTAGGCTCAGGACATCTCTTCTAGTGAAAATAGCATAATGAGATTAAATCTACCTTGCCCATCTTTAGATTTAATCACCAAAGGGGAAAACATCTCACAAGTTGGGTGGTCTGTAACCCACATGTGCTAGAGTAACAAATCAGAATTTAATGACTGCCTCCTGGGCAGTTCTAAGAAAAGTGTCTGTTGTGATCAGACACTTAAACTTAGAGGAAGGCACAGGAAGTGATGCAAAAGAGGCCCCTTTAAAAAGAGACCTCAGTCTACTGTGCCCTCTCTTCTGGATGGGGAATGGGTCCTGAAGGAGGCTTCTGGTTCATAACCTGCACCTGGGACCCTGAGACCTTGGTGAGACTGTTCTTAAATCTCTCTCTTAGAACTACATGTAGTGAGTGAAGAAGGCTGACTCCTTTAACCTCCCAGGAGGTACTAGCCTCCTGGAGGCTCCCTTGATTAGATGAATCCCTTGTGGCTAAACCCTTGTTAATTGACTTTTAGGCTCTGGCTGGGCTTCTGAAGCCCTGCCAGAGTAAATCCCAGACTTGAATACAAATCTCTTATCTACCCTCTTCTCTTGTCTCTACTTCCACTCTCTCCCATATTTTCTAAATAAATTCCATAAAAGTCATTTTAACAAGATTATTCTTTAATTTGGGGACTTATAATTGTTCAAACCCCTGGTGACCAACCTTTTTATATTAACCCAATAAAAACCCCTTTCTCCCCCTTACAGAGTGTATTGTTTTCTTATGGTGGTATTTGTTGTTGTTGTTTTACATCTAGTTGCTGGTAATATATATTTTTTTCCCTAAAACCTTCATTGTTTGTCCTGTTTCATAAAATGAAATTATAATTTATTTTCTTCAGTTTTTAGGTCTTTTTTCCCAATTTCTACTTGTTTTATTGGCCTTTGCCTAGCCTGTTACTTCACCCATCTTTGGAAATTTAAGGGTAACACTCTATTGACCACTTCTCCAAGGAAATCAGCATGTTAAAGATGGATGCATGCTGGTTTCATGAAAAAATCTCCCATTTTTCTCATATCTTGTTGACTCTGAAAAAACACAGAACTATCAAATAGTCAAAAAAGCCACTATTTAATCAAGGAGAGACGTAACAGCTGATCAGGCCTCTACTCAGAGCTGGGCACTTCAGGCCTATGCAGAGTCTGAGGATTAAACTCTGGGCCCTAACCCTTGGGAGTGACATGCCAGAGGAGGACTCCAAGGAACTAAAGAAATTGGGGAACCTATATACCCTTTGGGAAGATCCAGGGGCAGGGAAAGACTATTGATATTACCATACTGACAGGATTCAATCAAGCTTGGGAAAGGAATCATAGCCAGAGGCTAGGATGTAAGGGGAATGTAAGGAGCTACTTACAATGGATACTAAAGGATGGTCCCTGCCCTGGTGTGTCTTCCTGGGGAAGGGTCTCTGATAACTAGGGGAAGACTACCTAAGACAAAAGGATATTTAGCATATGTCTAGCTTCACCTAACTGGGATCATTCACCATAGGGTCCATTATTCCCACTGGAACTGCTAGCCTGAGATTCCCTTCAGGGTGGATTCTTAAGGAATATGGAACGAGTACAAGCTTTGGGGTCACAAGCTAGTCCTAAAACTTGGGGTTCATTGGATCCCACCAGGCCACAAGTTTGGGGTCTCTAGATTCCACGTAGACACCCTTACTTTTAGGGAGTATTCTTTTGATCTTGGGACATGGGGGTGGGGAGGGGATGATATGAGTCTTAAGCTAGCCTTCATAAAGTGGTACCTCTTATCTTTTGGAATCAGGAGAAAAGAAAAATAGAGTAAAGGCTGAGAATCACACTGAAGATATAATAGGGAAACCACAGAGGGCTGATCATGCTGAAAATGAGAGAGGAGCTATAAATGTGAAGTTACAAGAGCCAGACTATAGAGTCATTAGGTACATAGAGGCAGAGCTTGCATTTCTGAAAACTGTCCAAATGGAAGACTCAAGTTGATGATTCTCCATTTCCTTTCTTCCCTTTTCTTCTCAGTCTTCCTAGAGAAGGTGAACTAAAATATTCCCCTCAGCAGGAGGATTATCTTTGTTAAAGGTTTGTTTACATTTCCCTCTTTAAACACTACACTCATCTTAAAATGGCAAATAAGATAAGCATGCTAACAGCTTGAGTTGCTAAGATGGGAATATTATCATTTGAATGCAGCATTGGGAAGGGTGATTTGGGAAGCCCCAGGAGGGAGAAAGATATATTTAAAAACCAAGATATTTTGTCAGAGGGAGATATTTGACTGGGGGCTCAGAGCCAGAGAAGAGAGATATTGATTTGTTTTCACATCTCCCTATGGTAGAGTGAATATTTTTACCAAGGTTTTTCTAGGTAAGGAAATCAACAGACAGGTCTAAGTAACTGGAGGAGCTGGTACTGAGGAAAGGATCCACCATTTAAAAAATGGTCCTGGTTTTAAACAGAAGCCATATCTCTACTGGAGACAGGGATAAAGAAGTGACTGAAGAAACAGGACCAAATGGGAGGAGTATTCTAGCCAAAAAAAAAAAAAAAATGTGAGGGTGATTAGGGGTAACTGATAGCCCTATTTGCCTACTTATTACCCCCACCACGGCAACCACCATCTGTGAAACTTGACAAAATAGTTTTAGGACAGATGACTACCTACTAACTCTCTATATTGATGGAATATTTTTAAAATCATATTATAGATCTGAAAGGTTATCTTGTCCAACCTTTTTTTTTTTTTTTTTTTTTTTCTTTTTACAGATTAGGGAACTAAAGTTCAGACAGTTTGTGTGCCTTCCTTAAGGTTTCATAAGTAATACTGAAACCAAAATTTGAACTTTGACTCCACAACCAGCAATTGTAGTATTATTGCTGTCATAGTTATGTTTATATTTGAATATATGTTACACATTTTATGTGACAACTATTTTTATGTCTGAATTCATACTTCTATTCTTAACTTAATTGTTTACCTTAATCTCTTCATCAGGAGTGTTAGCACATCAAAAATATATTTAACAACACCCTCCCCCCCAACAAAAAAAAATAAATCAGCAAATAGCCTTTGGAAACAAAAATAAACGCAAATAGAATTTATCAATTTGCCAGGTGTAATAAAGAACAATCTATATGCTATCAGCCAGTCATAAAGACTTCAAACATCTGCTAAATAAACCGTTTGCTGCTTAATGATGGGCATTAGCTAGTTGATATATACATATATGTGTATGGAAGTGTATCTCATTTTAAGTGAACTCACATAGGCCGATAAATATTTATGTAACAAATTAAGGAGCAATTCATTTATTTTATTAAAAATCTATTGATAACGTTGTATTTGTGTATGTGTATGTTCTCTACTAATATTGAAATATCCTGAAAAAATGTATTCTCTAGAATATAGTCAGTTTACTTTCTTTTAATAGTCAATCTACAAGCATTTATTATCTCTTACTATATTCTAGTCTCAGGGATAGAAGAGAGATGTGTGCATTAACTTTAGTAGTACAATGTTATCATTGGGTACTATATCTGACCAGAGTTCTATTGTCTCTCCGTTTAGATTTGATTTATATTGGTGTAGTCATCATGTATATTGTTCTTTTGGCTCTGTTTTCTTCCCTCTGCATTATTTCATAAAGGAATTACCATGTTTCTCTGCATTCTTCATATTTGTCATGCTTTAAAGCATAGTACTATTCCATCATTTTCATGTACCATGATTTGTTCTGCCACACACTCCAATTGTTGGGAACAAACTTTGCATCCAACTTTTCATTATCACAAATAATGCAGCTACAAATATAGTTGTTCCTTTGGGTATTTTCTTGCTGTCAATTACCTTCTTCAGATACAGTCCTATTAGTATCTGGGTCAAAGGATATAAACTATTTAGTAATTTTTCTTGGATGACTGTAAATTTTTTAGTTTTTTCCCCCCAGAACATTTATAATATTTACCAATTTTAACAACAGTAAATTAGTATGTCTCTCTTCCCATGGCTCCTTCAAAGAAATGCTCTATCTTATGTTATTGTTTTTGGCTTCCTGGGTAGGTGAAATCTCCAGGTGGCTTCAGTCTTCATTCTCTGATTTTGAATATATTTTATGGAGTAAATGATAATTTGTATTTCTTCTTTTTAAAAATTTCTTGTCTTTGGCCTCTAGCCTATTGAGGAATGACTTAATCATGTATGCATGTCAATTTCTTGTAGATTTTTAATGTCAGACTTTTACCTGAGATTATTAAGGCAAAATTATTTTCAAATCCATATATTTTCTCCTGATTCAAACTATTGATGTTTTTGCATAAAAGTTGTTAATGTATAACTGAGATAGTCTATTTTAACTTTTATGATCTCTGCTATACTATGTATTGTTATGAACATTACAATTATATGAATTTTAAATTCTTATAATTATAAATACTAGTAATCATACAATTTAAAGATAGTTTTAAGGTTTATAAGAGCTTTACATATATATTGTCTTCTCCATCCATCCTCACAACTACTCTATGAAGTAAATGCTTTTATCATTCTCATTCTGTAGATGAGAGAACTAAGACTAAGAAAGGTTTATTGTATTAACTTCAATTTTGGAACTGCATTTACAGAGTTTTAGATCCCTTACTTTTTAACTTAACAATTCTAAGTCAGAAGGGAGAGGGCTAGGCAAAGGGAGTTGTGACTTCCCTAGGGTCTGAGGCTGTATTTGAACCCAACTCCAGGCCTGGTACTCAATCTACTGTGCTACCTAGGTGACCCCTGCCAGGTATTACTTTTAAAGGCATCCCCCTCCTCTCATTTGTCTAGACTCACAACTTCAGTGTAGACTCCTCACTCTCATTTACCCACATGTATACAATCTATTTTCAAACTTGCAATTTTTTTTCCTTCATAGCATCTCTTATGTGGGATGTAGGCATAGTACACAGAGTACTAGGACTAGAGTCAGGAACTTGAGCTCAAATCTGACACATGCTAGCTGTGGGAGAGTGGGCAAGTCACTTTACACTTGTCTGCCTCAGTTTCCTCATCTATAATCTAGGGATAACAATAGCATCTACTCCTCAGTTTTTGTGAGAATCAAAAGATGTAATAAACTAGCTATACCATTATGTAATTAAAATTATAATTACTTGCTATGTGACCACAGGCAGATCACTGGTCTCAATGTGCCTAAGAAATTTTTTAAAAGTCTAAGTAACATACAGTCATTTCTCTTGGTTGAGGTGCTTCAAAAATGAGTTCTTCATTCAGTAATGAAGTCAGAGTGAAATGAAATGAATCATAATGAAATATGAAGATATACATGCACATACATATATGATTTTTATTTTTAATACATTATGCTCTAATGTGCCTAATATTGAATCAGGCTTTTGGGGTATATTTCTGGAATAAAGACTATGTGATTGCAATGAATAAATTTTGTAGACTGTTACTGTAACTTATAACATAATACAATAAATATTTATTAAGCATCTTCTATGTCACCCCACTGCTTAGCACTATGCTAATACTGTGGGTACAAATAAAAAGAAATGCAATCTCTACCTTCAAAAGAGCTTATGATGTAATGAGAGAAGACAACAAACACAGAGAGATTGAAAAGCAAGAGGGGAAGATCGAACGGTACTGGGCATGGGGACATATTGATTATGGAATCAAAATCAAGCAGGGCAGCTAGTAGGATATAAAGAGTTTGCTAGGCTTCTGGGCATTCTTTAAAAGGAGGCTTTGGGAGTTCTCTAACTTCTCTAAGACATTTTAATATTTTTGCATCTTAAAAATTTATATGTTTCCTTGCAATATTGCTCTAAATATCTAAAGTGTTGGAAAATTAGGTCTCAACATCCTAAGGTTTATAGTCCTTATTGAATTTTAAATAACTTTAACATTCTAACATTATTCCTCTGATTTGGAGTGGCATATGGGGGCTAATTAGTTCAAATAATATAGCAAAATAATTGATGAATATTTAATATTTTCATTATAAGAACATATGAATTATCATGGAATCTCAATGTTTTAAAGGACCACAAGATAGGCTATAAAGGTGAAAGAGGCCTTAGATATAATGAAACCAATCAATATCAATATTCAGATAAGACAATTAAGGTCTAGAAAGGGCAAGTGTCCAGCCCTATTCTCAGTTCTCACTAGGTTACGAGCTGGACTTCCTTTACTCTGCTTCACCCACCTTCACTCCAGTCATGGAGCACATGCATTCGAACTTCGCCATTGACATCTTTCTATGAATGAATGGCACTTCTCAAGACTTCCAATTAAGAGGGCACCCAAAACAAACATATTTCTTAATCTTCCTTATGTTGCATTCGTCTTTTTCTACCATTTAATTTACTTTAGGCTTAATTTTCTTATCTCTAAAACTATGAGGTTTCCCAAGAGCATTAAATATCTGTGAAATATATCCATTTGACAAGAAATATTAGTAAAATTAGTAAACAGATTGACTCAAAATAGATTTAGACTAGAATCTTATGTCATTTGCTATAGAAAGTTCCAAATGAATGCTCTACATGAAAGAAATATAATTGACTATAGACTTGGTTACACTGAAAGAGTCTGTTTTTTAGGCATAACAAGAGGATAGGAGAAGAGAGGAGTGGAAGAGTGGAAATACACAAGGGATAGAGGAGATTTTAAAAAGAAAATAATTTCAACTACATAAAAAAAATTTTAAGTATTTCTGCACAAAAAACACCAGGGTTTTTCACATAAGAAATAAACAAAATTTGGAATCAATTGTCATCAAATATTTGTGAAAAAAGTTTTCTATCCAAGATATAAAGAGGATTAACAAATCATATTAGGTTAAGAACGATTCTCTATTAGATAGCTAATCAGATTTTTTAAAAATTACAAGCTATCAGCTCCCATTAAAAATTATCCAAACCACTAATAATAAGAAAAATACAAATAATAAACCTCAGGTTTCATTTCAAATGTAGATAGTTATTTTTAAAAATGACAAATGATTCAATTAGATAATACTGGAGCCTCTGTGAGAAGCAAGCATACTAACTCACTGTTCCTAGATCTGTGAACTTATATATTCTGGGCAAAGCAAAAAAAAAATTAGCATTAGGTGAGAAAATTCATTAAACTTTTTATAACCTTTGATACAAGGATCCCATTGCTGAAATTATATGCTAAGGATATCAAAGACAATCATGATTATGTTTTTGGGGTAGCAAAAAGAAACCAGAAACAAAGGTGGTGCCTACTGATGAAATGGCTCCCTAAAATAAGGTAAATGTATGCCATTAAGTATAGTTGAATTATTACAGACTTCAAGTGTGAACATTTCAGAGAAACAGGGGAAAGCCTATATGAACAGAAATAGAGTAAATTAGTAGCACCAAGAAGATAGTATAAGCAAAGACCATAAAAATATAAATGAAAAGAATGCTAAAGAATTCAACAGGACATGAGGAAATATAACTATCTTCTTTACTTAAAGAAATGGAGAACTCTGGGTGTGGAATGTTGCATATGTTTTCTGAAACAAATGCTTTGCTTAAGTATTTCTCCTTTGACATAGGGCAATTATTTCTTGGTATATATGTGAATAGGCAGGAGTAAAGGGAAATATATCCATAAATAACTGATATTAAAATGAAAATTATAAATAAAAATTTAGAAACAGAAAATGGGGATAAAGAAAAGAATGTGAGACTAGATTAACTTTTATCTCATATCCTAAGTCTAATATTTCAATATTAAAAATTGAAAAATCAGACTGTAATGATCACATATGTGCTATATATGTATACACACACACACACATATATATATTTGCTGGTGTGTTTGCTAAATTGCTAGGTTTTCTAGATTCCTTTAAATAAGGATTTTATTTTTTCTATCACTTTGAAAGGAGAAAGAGTAAGAGAGGGGAATACAAAATAAAGTTATCAGTTCTGAAGTGTAATTCAAAATATTTTAATTTTAAGCAAAGGAGCAAGATGGGAGTAACAGAAAGCCATATTCTGCCCTCTGTTGCTCATCCATAATTTTAATTCCTATGTTTAGTATGAGTGTCTGAATCATTCAAAGGAGACTTTTATGTGAAAGCATAAACATACTTAATGACCCATTATAATCAATAAGAATATAGATTACAAATAAAAATGAATTATAATTTACAAGGAGTTATCATGATATATTTATTTAGTCATTCAACAAATATGTATTGATTTCTTAATACATGCTAGAAACTGTGTGGTATTACCAGAGGCCTACAAAATTAATATGCCAAACTTTGCATCCTCAAAGAATGTAAAGAAGAAACACTGAAATACAAATAACTTCTACAAAAGAATGTGTAATAAATATCATAATAAAGTCATATAAAATTTTAGTGGAGAGATTACTTTGGACAACAAAAATCAAGGAAGCATTTAGGGAGAAGAATTATTTGAGCTAAGTCTTGATGAATTGGTAGGAATCCCACAGATAGTAATGTAAAGGCATTCCAAATTAAAGGAGATAGAATGAACAAAGGTGTGAGAGTAGAGAAAAAACAAGGAACATAGTATGTCAGTTTGTTTGAATCTGAGGAGTGGAGTGGTGGAAAACTTGTCTAAACAAGTTTTTTATAATATGGTTATAGATTGCAAAGTATTTTCCAAATTGAGCAAATGACTTTTGACTTTGTTATGTTAATGAAGGTTTTTGAGTGAGTATATAGCTTGACAAAAATTGTGCTTCTGTGAGATTAATTCAGGAGCAACATGTAAGATAGATATAAAGAAAAAGAAATATCAGTTATAGGATTTTGTTAATAGCCTAGACTTGGAGTAATAGACTTCTGAATTAGGACAGCAGCATTGAGAATGTAAAGATAAAGATAAGTTCAAAAGATATAATGAAGATAAATATTTGTAGGCAAAGGATGTTAGAATTAAAAAAAAAAAAACATGCAAAGTTTTGAGCCTGGGGACTGTAAGCTGTTGGTATCCTTAAAAAAAGGGAATTAGTAAGAGAAATTGGTTTGGGGTTTGGGAAGATTTTGAAGATTTGGTTTTGAATATAGTCAATTGGAGATTAGAGGATGTTGGAGTTAGAAAATACACAATTTGAAGCTGCTTGAGAAGTCCAAGTGCTATCTATCAAACAATTAAAAATGGAGTTAAAGTTGAATCTCTAGAAAGAGATTGGAATTATAGAATGATTTCCTGATTTTTATGACTGTACATCATTTGTGTGTGTGTGTGAAATCATTAAATATCTATATGTCTTTGAACACAGGGGAGGGCACAAATTTAGCAACTTGCCTAAGTATACCCAAAAAAGTCAATGAAAGAAATAATGTGGTAATTTACATGTATATAGTGCTTTCCTCACAACATTCCAGTGAGTTGAGTAGGACAGAATTACTAAACTAATTTTGCATATGAAGAACTTGTGGCTCTGGGGTGTTAGCCACATAGCCATCAATTATCTGAAAGTAGAGGTAAAGCCAGTTCTCCTTACTTCGTGTAGTCCCTATTCCTCTATATCCAGATGTCAATAGGATGTGGTAAGATTATTTACTCTTTTCTAATAGAACTTTAAAACTAGAAGACCCCTTCATGATCAATGAGTATCATTCTTATTTAATAGATGACGAAACTGAGACATAGTTTTATATTTTAGGACTCTAAAGTTTCTACATCTATTTAATTGTCTACTTTAGTAATAAAATAAATCAACCTTTGCTTTTACAAGGGATAAAAATGGAGATGTACTTAAACAAGTTTCTATCCCAAATTCTCTCACTCAGAGTAAATACGATGGTACCTACCGTGAGAAACATTTTAAAATTCTTCATTTTGACTCTAATACCAATCAACTATTAAAGTAACATTTCTTTAGGTCCTATTATGTGCCTCATGCTATACTAGACAAAGGAAACTTAAAGATAAAATAAAAATTATTCCTTACCTCAAAGATAAAGAATTGATGATGAGTGAAACTGTATAAAATAAGAAGCAGTAATTTTAAAAAGCACATATCCTAGAACATATTGCTTGATTAATTTTGATTTTCTGTCATTTGGAAAATAAATTTAAGTCATAAATATAATTATAGATATTTGATATATTTTATGCCCTTAAATGAACTGAGAGATTTCATTTTTAAAAAATTCATTAGAAGGAAAGATTGTATATCCTCTAGTAATTTCATAGGATCATAGGATTTTTAGCTAGAAATGCACTTAGAGAAATCTAGTCCAATCTCCTCATCTTTCCATAATATAAAACTGATGCTAAGGGTTGGGGCAAGAGAAGGTATCTTGTGAAATGTACAAAATTAATAAGCAGTAAAGAAAGGTAGAACCTAGCTTCACCAATTCCAAGATCATGGTTAAAAAAAAAATATTGTTCCCCTTTCTTCTATAAACACAAAACTATATTCTTTCAATTATTTTCATCTTTTTTTTAAAGATGGTCCTATTTCCTCTACCCTTTCTTCCCTTTCTGCTAGTCCTCTCCTCTCATTTATTACTCTTTTCTCTTTGTATTTTTGCCCATTAATTCCTTTTCCTATCCTACTTTCATCTGTTTACATTTATTCCTTTCATTTTGTTTCTTTCATATGATTAGTTTCTTTCATCCTCTCCTCTCCTTCAATTAGACCCATTGATTAGTTGTTTTATTTTTAATAAAAAAAATCTTTTATTTGTACTCCTTTCCAAAAAGAAGTTTTCTCCTCTTCATTATCCATCCTTTAAGCCTATTATAGGCACTCATTCTCTGATTTATGATCTTGCAATTATCTAGACTTTTTCTCTGCAATTCTTATGTAATTAACAATTCCAAATAACCATTTGAGACTTTCCCCTCTAAGTGGTTTCTGCCACTTCCTTATAGAGTTACCTTTTTCCATCATGCCTCACTTGCCAAACAATATTAATTATCCCAGATGTCAGACAAGACACAGCCCTCTGGTAGGGTCTTTCCCCCACTATGTCCCTGATTTTACAAACCATTACTGATCTATAGATCTTAACCCTTAGTGACTCTTTTCCCTCCCTCCATTTGTCTTAAAATCTCTTCTGAAAGGAGAACTGAAATGGAGGAGTAAAAGCAGGAAAGCATGAAACTACCATGAAAAGCCTCTCCAACCATTCTGAAAAAATTCCACCATATGAATACTGAAGTGAAAGGACCAACAAGGATTCAGTGTGAAGCAACTTTCATGCAGAGAACAACTTGAAAGGTAGGTAGAGAGAGTCTGGGTCACTGGGCTGAGTGAAGAGCACAGCCAAACAAGAAGCTACAACAAAGAATAAGGAGCAAACCAAGAACAACCCTCACCTCCATCTACTTGTTCCAGCTTCTGAGCCTGGGCCCAAGCCAATGTCCAGACCCTGAGCAACCCAACACACACCTTATAAAGTTCTAAGCAAGCCTACAGTAAGGTCCAGAATTCCCACTTGGGACAGTTTGTGCTGCAGGCCTGGTGTGTGTAAGTACAGAGCAAGGCCAGGAGTCCCAACCCAAGCTAGTAGTAAGGACTTGAATCATTATTTGAGGCAGTCTGTGAGGCACTTTGGTTCAGTGTAGACCCAGACCTGGGTCCTAGGTAGGGACAGTCCACAGGGTGCTGGTCTATGGGACCCAGACCTAGTTAGCCCTTACCAAAACTCAAGGCAGAGCCCTAGGACAAGGAAGTCCACAATGTGCCTGACCTGATCAATCCCAAGTGAAACAAAAAGTCACTGCCCATGCCTAAGGCTCAAATTTGATCCATTAGCAGTCTCAGAGTGATTGAATCAGTATTGGGACATGACTCTCAGAGCTTCCCAGCCTATCAGCCATTATACTACCTTGGAAGAACTGAAATTTGTAGAAACCCAGAAATAAGGATGAGGGTAGCACCAAGGAAGAACTGAAATTTAAGAAAATGCCCTATCCTCCCTGACAACAGAGCCTACTTTTAAAAAAAAAGTGAAAGTCAAAAAAGAAAAAGGCTGAGAAAATTAGCAAACATCAAAAACAAACAAACAAATCTGATCACAGAATGTCTATGGAGACAAAGAACAAGGCACAGATAAAGAAGGGGACAGTGTAAATGTCCTTAGCAAGATAGTATATGATAAACCCAAAGATCCCAGCTACTGGGACAAGAACCCACCATTTGACAAAAAATGGTGGGAAAATTGGAAAACAATATGGAAGATATTAGGTCTAGATCAACAGCTCACACCCTTTCCCAAGATAAATTCAGAAAGGGTAAATGACTTAAATATAAAGGAGGAAGATAAATTGCCGACTTCCTGGTTAAGATGGTGGCTGAGTAAAAAGCAGTTGCATAACCTCTCCTAAATGAAACATATAGGACTCCTCAAAAAGACATAAAAACAAATCCAGAGGAACAAAGGGACTCCACAACAGGGTGCAGAATTGAAGGTACATGGAATTGGGGCATTTCCATGCTATAAGGGGGTGAAATAGCTCTCACTAAAACGCAAGTTGAGCAATCCCCTCCCCCACCCCACACCACCTACAGTGTCAAAGCCAGCACATAAGCTTGGGGCACCCATTAAGTCCTTGGCAGCTACCTGGAGTCACCAGAGCCTGCTCCTGAGAGCAGCAAGACTTAAGACCCCAAGAGGCCAAAGAACGCACGCAGACTTTGAACACAGACCCTGAGCGCAGGTGCAAGCGCAGGCTCTTGAGTCCACAGATCCTGAGCGCAGGAGTGGACCCTGAGTGAGGACCAGTGCAGAGGGGTGCACAACTGTGGAAACAGTGACCTGAAACTATTAACGGAGCCTCAGACAGAGGAACAAACAAAGGGGACACCAGGAGGTTTGACCCTGAGAACAATGAGATCTGAAACTTCAGGAGCCTAGAGAGGGCAAACAGACTCTAGGTGTGAGTAAAAACCTGAGAGGGCTCAGGGCTAACAATGGCAAGCCATTCTCAAGAACCCCAAAAGAGAAAGATCATCAAGAAGAAATCTGTAACACTGGACAACTTTTACACAGAGAAAGTCCAGACAGCAGAGCAAACAGCAGAGGAGAACAAACAAGTAATCAATCACATCCAAACCTTCCCAAAATAATGAAAACTGGTTACAAGCTATTGAAGAGTTCAAATCTGAGATGATGAGAAAGATGGAAGAGATCTGGCAAGAAAATAACAGTTTAAAAGGCAGAAATTTACAATTGGAAAGTGAGTAAAGTCAACTGAAGACGAGAAATGACCAGATTGAAAAGGAAAACCAAAAGATTATAATCAAAAACCAGTCCCTAAAGGATAGAATTGAGCAATTAGAAGATAATGATCTCTCAGGACAGCAAGAACAAATAAAACAAAATTGATAAAATAGAAGGACACATGAGATATCTCAATGAGAAATTGACAGATCAAGAAAACAGGGCTAAAAGAGACAATTTGAGAATCATTGGTCTTCCTGAAAAAGCAGAAATTAATAGAAATTTGGACTCCATACTAAAGGAAATTATTCAGCAAAATTGCCCTGAAGTTCTACAACAAGAGGGCAATATAGATATTGAAAGGATCCATAGATCACCCTCTACACTAGACCCAGAAAAGACAACGCCCAGAAATATAATAGCCAAATTCAAGAGC
>NC_058130.1:585188774-585202229 GCF_016433145.1 Gracilinanus agilis
AATGCACATTTCCACTGCTTTTAACATATGTGATCAATCAAGACTTATTTACATTTTATTGATAGTTGCATTGGTGGGGTTGTTTCAAATCTACATCCCCAATCATGTCTGCATTAACCCATGTGTTCAAGCAGTTGTTTTTCTTCTGTGTTTCCACTTCTGTAGTTCTTCCTCTGAATGTGGGTAGCATTATTTTCGATTAATCCCTCAGAGTTGTCCTGGATCATTGCATTACTGCTAGTACAGAAGTCCATTACATTCAATTTTACCACAGTATATCAGTCTCTGTGTACAATGTTCTCCTGGATCTGCTCCTTTCACTCTGCATCAGTTCCTGGAGGTCTTTCCAGTTCACATGGAATTCCTCCAGTTTATTATTCCTTTGAGCACAATAGTATTCCATCACCAGCATATATCACAATTTGTTAAACCATTCCACAATTGAAGGGCATACCCTCATTTTCCAGTTTTTTGCCACCACAAAAAGCAAGGCTATAAATATTTTTGTACAAGTCTTTTTATCTATGATCTCTTTGGGGTACAAACCCAGCAATGCTATGGCTGGATCAAAGGGCAGGCAGTCTTTTAGAGCTCTTTGGGCATAGTTCCAAATTGCCATCCATCCAGAATGGCTGGATCAGTTCACAACTCTACCAGAAATGCTTTACTATCCCAATTTTGCCACATCCCCTCCAACATTCATTACTCTCCCCTGCTATTACTTTAGCCAATCTGCTAGGTATGAGGTGGTACCTCAGAGTTGTTTTGATTTGCATTTTAATGAGGAATATATTGAGGAAACAATATATCAAAATTTATGGAATATAGCCAAAGCAGTACTTAGGGGAAATTGTATATCTCTAATGCTTGCATCAATAAAATAGAGAAAATACAGAACAATGAATTGGGCATGCAACTAAAAAAAAAACAAAAAACTAGAAAAAGAAAAGATTAAAATCCCTCATTTAGAGTCTAAATTTCAAATCCTAAACATTAAAGGATAAATTAATAAAACTGGAAGTAAGAGAACCATTGAACTAATAAATATGATTAAAAGTTAGTTTTATGAAAAAAGACATGAAATAGACAGAACACAGGTTAATTTGATTTAAAAAAGGAATGAAGAAAATAAAATAATCCATATCAAAAATGAAAAGGGTGAACTTACCACCAATGAAAAGGAAATTAAAACAGTCATTAGGAGATATTTTGTCCAATTACATGCCAATAAATCTGACAATCTAAGTGAAATGGATGAATATTTTCAAAAATGTAAATTGCCTAAATTAGCAAAAGAAAAAATACAATCTTTAAATAATCCATATCAGAAAAAGTAATTGAATAAACCATCAGTGATATCCCGAAAAAATCACTAGGACCAGATGGATTCACAAGTAAATTCTACCAAATATTTAAAAAATGATTAATCCCAATACCATATAAACTATTTGGGAAAATATTAAAAGAATCCTATGCCAGTACAGGTAGGTGAGGAGTCTCATTTGTTTCTTTTTCTTAAACAAATATTGTACTGTCCATAATGTATTTCCATGCGCAAGTCTCTTATATCATGGTTTTTTATGTCTTTTACCATTGCCACACCTCTTGGGCTTTCTCTTATGTTCTTGGGCTGTTTCCTGGCATCATTAGGTATCATGTTTTTCCATTAGTATTTGGGAATAACTTGGTTTTTCACCCTGCACTATGTTTTTTTGCATAGTTTGCAGGTCAGGAGCCTGTTGACAAGATGATGCACAATTGTGATCACATTTGTTTTCTTACTTGTGAGTGTTGTATCTAGATTTTGTGTATGTATTATTGTAATTGCTTCTTTTGTTGTTGTTGCTGTTAAGTTGGGCTTTGAGGTGACAATTTTTCACTACATGTCCAAATTTCCCACAAAGAAAACATCTTATGTTATTATTAAAGCGATTGCTAGTTTGTCTGGGTTGCTGGTACTGAGGTCTGGCTTTATATGTGTGTAGGCTGCCAGGTTTTTTATTTCCTCTAATTCTTTTTGTTTGATGGTCGATTTAGCCTTTTTTAATTGCTCCTTTAAATCTTTTATGATATCATCTTTTTCTCTAATGGATTCTTTGGATTCTTTGGCTTCCTGATTTCCTGAGTAAACATATGCAGCAGTTTTACGTAGGTCTTCCAAACTTAATGATTCCCATCCTGGACAATGCAAATTAAAGTATGTCCTAATTGGTAGGGAACTGCCCTTAATAAACTGTCTCCTTATGTGCTGCAAGTTGGGTTCATTCAAGTCTTGGAACCCTAAAATCATTTCCCCAGCTTTGACAAGCCTATCTAAATATGTTGAGGAGTGTTTATTTATCTCTTGCCTTAACTTTTTGAATTTTTCCTAGGAATCAGGATGCTTAGCAAAGGATTTCATAGCTTCTACAAGATCTTCCCTAGTTCTTCTTAGGTATACTAGGTTTTGATGACTATTTAATTCTGGATCTTTATAATATTGTGGCCAAGATGTTAAGTTTGTGTTCCTACGGGTCTCTTCAATACATTGTGCTTTCTCTACTGGAGTAAATAATTTAGAAAGAAGAATTTCAATGTCTGGGAATGTGGGATCAAAAAGTCTTAATGCTCTCTTAAATTATTTTATGGCCTTGAAGGTATTTAAATAAAAGGCAGGCATTCATTGTTTTAGGGTATCTAAATCTGCAACAGTAAATGAGCTTATAGTCTTTTTATATGGAGAAATCCAGAATCTGCCTGCAAAATTGTGTTGTCAATAATTGGCAATATTAGTACTGCTGGTGCTGTTGCTCCTTCCTCTATTTTCTTTGCTGTGTCTGTATGTGACTCAGCTGTTTGCTTTGCTATTTCTATTTTGTTTCCTGCTGTGATCCCTTCTACCTCTTTCAATTGAGCATTCTCTTCAAGTAACTTTGCTATCTCCTTTCTTAATGTCATTATCAATACAGCACTATCATTCTTGTGTCCTAGCAATTTGTGTACTAAATTCTTTAAGGATGTATAGAAGTGGAGGAATGAGATGATCACAGAAATTGCAGTTGGTATGAAAGCAATAAAACGACCTATTTCTAGCTTCAACCATTGGCAGGAATCATATATTTCTATGATTCCTATTATATACCCTGGGATCACTATGATCCAGAAATTATAAATCATAGTTGAAAAGTTGTATAGTAACTTAAGGATTCCATTCATGGTACAAATTGTTTTCTCTAATGGTGCATTCTTAGTACCAGTTTGTATGTAAAATTTCTATGGTACTGTGACTTTAAATTTTCTGTGCTTGCTAAGTTTGTCCCCCTTGCTATGCTGTAGACAGGAGAAAAATGGCTGCCATCTGGTTCAAACAGAGGCTTTTTTTTCCTTTTTTTTTCTTCCCCAGAATTATTTAGGTTCTTTACCTAAACTGGTTCTGCCAAAATTATAAGTATAAACAGAGCCAGTACCCAAATGATATGATAGAGGGAAGATGAGTGAGTCTATGAGGTGAGACTCTCTTCTAGCTCTCCCCTCTTGCCAAATATGCACCCCTGAGACTTCACCCCAAAACTGGGTGACCTGGATGGTTGTCCCCTCAGGAGTTGGGGACAAGGCTTCCCTATAAGAGGAGGTATTGGGTACCCCAATCTGATTCTGAATGAGGGCAGGGTTCACGCAAGCCTCCCCTGAGATCAGTCAACTTCATAGCAGGGGTTCTGGCTCCAAGATGGAGGCAGCTAGACCAAGCTGTGATTCCCCTCCCCCTCATCTCTCAGGCACTCTGGAACACAACTGACTAATAAAAGCCATTTATTAATCACAATTCTAGGATTGGGGAAAGGGGTAAAGGGCAGAGGGATTTGGGGTGCCCTTTTCTCTGTTTCTATGGGGTCCATCACTCCTCGGGTGGGAAACTTTGGGATTCTTGCTCCCAAGCATCTCCCCTCATCACTTCTCCTTCAGTTTCTATTTCTATTTCCTATTTCTATCCTTTTCTATAATTGTAAAATCAAACTGGAAATGGTCTCTCAGCAAGGTTGGGTAATGGGGGAAGGAACCCAAGAGGTTGCTCCCAAAATGGAGTCTAGAAACTTAGCTTACTGAAGTATTGCTGGATGAGAAGCAATGAGATGCCTTTGACCAGGGAATTAGGATATCAATGTCCAAAGAAAGATCCTCAGGAAGTCCTCAGGACTGGATTCGAGCTGAGATGTTTTCCTCCTCCCTCTCTCAGTCCTCTGCCAGAAGTTTTTCCTTCTCCTTCTTCCTCCGGAGAATTACCCAGAATTCCCTCTCTTACCTCAACTGTCACCAACTGTCACCAATGGCCTTCTTCTGGCTCTTTTTGTCCCAAATCCCATCCTTACACTAAGCTAGGAAGAGCAAAACCAGAGAATGAAAATTATAGGCCTATTTCTTTAGTGTCTATAGATTCAAAAATTTTAAATAAGATATTATCAAAGAGACTACCACAAAATATGATGAGAATCTTTCACTCTGACTCAGTGGGATTTACTCTAGGAATGTAGGGCTGGTTTAATATTAGGAAAACTATCAGCAAAACTGACCATATCAATAACCAAACTAACAAACCATATGATTATCTCACTAGATATAGCAAACGCCTTTTAAAAAAATGCAACATCCATTCCTACTAAAAACACTAGAAAGCATAGGAATAAATGGATCATTCCTTAAAATGATGAAAAGTATCTATCTAAACCCTAGAGCAAGTATCTCGCCCAGTGTCTTATCCTTCTCTTTCTGCTCCCTCCATTCTCTGGTCTTGTTAGTCCAACCAAAAGTGGTTCAACCCAAGAGACAATGAGACCAGAGTAAGGTAATATAGCAAAGCTTCAATAGGGGAGAGAAGATGCAAGAGTCCAATGCCAGCACAGGTAGGTGAGGAGTCTCATTTAGGTGGGGAAATCATTAGATATAGCAGTAGGGGGCTCCAGGGATAATACAACTTGGGTCACCTCTACTGCTTGTCTCTGGGGAAGGTGAGCTACTGGGATTGACTTCAATGATTGTACTGGAGGAGGGTGGGATGGTGTTGGCAACTGTTTTGTTGGCTTTCTTTTGCCTGGGTTTGGGTTTATTAGTTTCCTGTTCCTTAGGTGGGGTCTCTTTGTTTTCTTTTGTCTAGATGGGGTCTGCAGGATTATCAGGTCCCATACCTTCAGTTCAGAGATTTTCCATGCCTATGCAAAGATGTTATCTGTCCTGGCACTGGTAGTTCAGAGTTTTTCAAAACTGGTGCTATAAGGCTGTGGCCCCCAGTAGGCTTTTGCTGCTGAAAGGCTCTCGTCTACAGTTCTGTCTGTCTGTAAGTGTTATAGCCTGAAACCAGGGTCTCCATGGTCCTGGAAATAGGGAAAAGGGTGTAGGGTTGGGTTTCATTGTCTAAGTCTATTATTGCAGCCTTGCTTTTGGAATCCTAGAAGGTGGGGAAAGGATTCTAAATGAGTTTAGGGTCAATGAGAATAAGTTAATGGGTTTTTTGATTGTTTGTTCTTTTTTGTTTCCTTTTACCTTCTTTTAGATTTTAGGTATCCTTGTCCATAAGAAAAAAACTTAAGCTGCTTTAACTTTGGTACATAATTAAAAGGGTATGGTGATCAGAGAAAATACCAAATCCTCATGTTCTTGCTCAACTTCTATAATTCTTTTAATCATACTACCTTATCTTACCTCAAAACCAAAAACAAACAAAAAACTTGAGTTTTCTTGTATGATTCTAATAAATGCCTAACAATTGACTCTCAAAGTGCATTACACATAGAGAACATTATGAGATGTAAAATAGATAACTGACTACTGTAAGGGGAAAAAGGATTTTTGATTGGGTAAATATTAAAAGGTTGGTCCCCAGAGGATTGAACAATTATCAGTCCTCAATTAAAGATTAACTTCAAGTTAAAATGACTTTTATGGAAATTTATTTACAAATGAGAAGAGGAAGTAGAAATAAGGAAATAAGAGAGAGGATAAGATAGGATAAGTAATCTAACATAGTTAGTAATTTGTTCTGATCCCGTAATTCAAACCAGGTAGATCTAATTAACCCTCAGCTGAGGGAAATCTGGCCTTGATCCCAAGGCAAGGAAGCCAGAGGCCTGATGGAAAGCAAAAGCTTCACCCACAGAGTCTCTATTAAAAGGAAGTTCCTTAAGAGAAGTTCAGGAAGATTCAGCCTTAACACTCACCACGTGGAACAGTCTCACCAGCTCCAGAGCTTCTCCAAATCTGGTCACGAACCAGAAGAGCTCCTTCAGGTCCTGTTCACAAACCAGAAGAGGGAGCCCAGTTGACTGAGGTGTCTTTTTAAAGAAGCCATTTTTGCATCACTTCCTGTGGCTTCCTCTTAGTTTAGTGTCCAATCACAATAGAAGCTATTCTTAGGACTGCCCACGAGGCAATCAGTAAATTCTGATTTGTCACTCATTCTAACACATGTGGGTTACTGACCACCCACATTGTGGGTTAAATGGAGATGTTTTCACCTTTGGTGATCTAAAGATGGGCAAGGTAGATTTAATCTCATTATCACACTACATTAAATTAAAAAGATTTTACACAAATACTTCCAATAAAAGATTTTACACAAATACTTCCAATAAGATCAAGATAGAAAGGGAAACAACAAACTGGCAGGGGTGGAGGGAGTAGATTTTATAGCAAGCATTTCTGAGAAGGGCCTCATTTCTCAAATATATAGAGAACTGAGTCAAGTCTATAATAATATAATAATACAAGTTATTCCCTAATTCTCAAATGGCTAAAATACAAATAGGCATTTCTCAGATGGCGAAATTAAAATTCTTTTTAGTCACATAAAAAATGTTCTGAATCATTATTAATTAGAGAAATTCAAAATAAGAACTCTAAATATCACCTCATACCTATCAGAATGCATAAAAAGAAAATGATAAATGTTGGAGGGGATGTGGGAAAATTGGGGTACCAATACACTAATCCTAATAATTCATCGTGAAGCCATGAACCGATATTATCATGCTGGAGAACAATTTAGAAACATGCCCAAAGTTCTTAAAACTGCATAGGTAGCAATATCACTACTAGGTCTATATTTCAGAGAGATCAAAAATAGAGGAAAAGGGGTGGGGGCCAGCTGAGTAGCTCAGTGGCTTGAGAATCAGGCCTAAAGACAGGAGGTCCTAGGTTCAAATTTGGCCTCAGACACTTCCCAGCTGTGTGACCCTGGGCAAGTCACTTGATCCCCATTGCCCACCCTTACCACTCTTCCACCTATGAGCCAATACACAGAAGTTAAGGGTTTAAAAAAAAATAGAGGAAAATGACCCACTTGTTCAAAACTATTTATAGTTGCTCTTTTTGTTGTGGCGAAAAACTGGAAATGGAAGGCAGTCCATTACTTGGGGAATGGCTGAAAAAATTCTATGAGATTGTAATGGAATACTACTTTGACAAAAGATATGATGAGCAGTACAATCACAAAAAAACCTGGAAAGATTTATATAAAGTGAGGCAAAGTGAAGTGAACAGAATTAGGAGAACATTGTATGCATTAGTAGCAATAATATCTGATGAACAAATGTGACTTAATCACATTTCACATATCAGCAATGCAAAGATCCAAGACAACTCCCAGGACCTCATGGCAGAAGAGGCTATTCACCACAATGGAAGGAACTGAGAGAGTGGCTGCAGACTGAAGCATTCCATTTTTCATTTTACTTCCTTCATGACTTTGTTTCTTGTATAAGTGATATACATCATTTCACAACATGACAAACATGGAAATGTGTATTGCATGATAGAACATTTATAATCTATATCATATTACCTGCCATCTTGGAGAGGGGAGAGCGGAGAGAGGCAAGCAAAGAACATGGATTGAAAAATGTCAGACAACAATTATTAAAATTTTATTTACATTTTAAAAAAGAAAATACAAAAGAAAATGAAATGCATCCTTTTAAGTTTGATTTGTATCATTAACATTTTCTCCATCACTTTAAGTCTAGACAATTAAAAAACAACAACAATGAATCAAGCTTTGATATGTAGCATTTGTGATTTCCAAGGTATAAATGCTCACACTGAAAAAACAATCAGTTTCCAGCTGCCTCCAGCATACCTCTGGAACCTTTTAAAAGACATGCCCTATAATTAACTTCAGTCATTCTGATGGTGCCTCTCCAAGGTGTCCCAAGTCAAATAAAAACAGATATCACAGGTTCCTAAAATATAAAGTAACCATTCCTAAAATCAACACTTATTATAGCAAATAGTAGCTAGTCATTCTTAGCTAGAAGAGACTTTATATATTAAACAAACAAACAAACAAAAAAAACCTAACCTTCCATCTTATCTGCCTAAGAGGATAGGCAATGGGAATAGGAACTATCTGATGGTGGATTTGAATCCAGGAACTCCCATCTCTAGGTCTGGCTCCCAATCCACCAAGCCACTTAGCTGCCTCTGGGTTTTAATCCCATTTATGACATTTATTATTCATAGACACACAGGCTCAAATATTTGGAGTTAGAAGGCACAATAGAAGCCTTCTTTTCCACTCTCCTTATTTTAAAGATATGGAAACATAAATCTAGAATGGTTGATTTGTGCCCGTCTCAAAGATAATAAATCACAAAGTCGGAATTTGAACCAAGGTCTTCTGATTCAAAATCTACTACTCCCTTAAAACTTTTTGAGTCTTTATTCTGATTTATCAAATTAAGCAAATAGATTCTGATTAGTCAAATAGAGATAAAAACTTCACTGTCTAACTCAAAGAGATGTCATAAGGATAACACTTTGTCAATCTTAGAAACTCTGGAAATGTGAGCTCTGATTATTTCAGATAAATTTGGAAATGATGTACATAAACATCAACCTGAGATGTAGTTTAATCATGAAGATTTAAATATCAGATTGATAAACTAAGGTGATTGTATTGCTACCTTTTCATTCCTCATCCAAGTTGTATAATCTCCTTTTTTTTTTTTTTTTCATGTTTGTTTCTCTGATTGTGAGATTTGGCTAATGTGGCTTGCTTCCTAACTTGCTCACAGGAGTGAATGAGTGCGATGGTGTCTTTGAAAGCCTTGGAAATCATTGCCAAATGCAGTGACCCTACTGTTTCCCTCTTTCTGCTTTTTATTTATACAAGTAGAGTTTTATGATTATGTTGTGTTTTTAAAAATTTCACTTAAATACCTCTATATAAAGATAACAAAATCAACATGTATATGACCGGACATGACATGATTTGAAGTACCTTTTGCAAAAAAAGCAATTGTTCTCATTGCTTGTTATTTCCTGTGACAGTCAGCTTCTCTATGCTATGTGTCATATATTATGCCTGATGAAAAAAAAAAGCAGGGAAGAAATCAGTGTATACAGAGTAGAGTAACACAGTACATGAAGCTTTGCAACATTTGATTATTGCTTTTTTGCTGGAGCTCTAAAAGGATTTTAAAGAAGCATTCTTTAGAGTTAGTTAGATGGAAGAGCTGAGCAAGGCCTGTCTGTTCAGACATGGCCACTACAGGAAAACTTAAGATTGTTTATGCATTGCTAAGAAGTGGCAGTCTTGCCCCTCCTATCTGAAACCTAGGTTTCTTAGTTCATAAACCGTCTTCTAACATTTTTGCCGATGGTGGGAAACTCTAATAAAAGCAGTAGAAGTCAAACGAGCTTTTGTCTTCTGAAAGAAAACATTAAATAAAACATCCCCAAAGCAAACAAATGGGGGGAGAAAAGGTAAATCCATTTACAAATTGTTCTTAATCTAAAATCACTCACATCAGCAACCAAAGCTATGGAAAAGTATCTGTCACTGTCATTTCTTTCCGTGGGTCCCCTCCTCTGTCCGCTTGTCAAGGCTCCAGTTTGCTGATGACATTTTCCGTTTGCCAAGATGGGCATTTTGAATATGCACAAACAGCAGCAGGGATGCATAGTATAGATCGCAAAGGGATTAGCCAAAGGCGGGTGTCAATAATTTCTGACCTGGCAGAGATGATGATTGAGGTGAGGACCTTGCCGTTTGATGATCTGGTCTTGCTATTGCTATTTCTCTTTTTCGAAATGTCCTATTCTTTACTTAATAATGAATGACCTTAGCATGAGAGTCCAGGTTGCTCTAAAAACATTGACACTGTGCATTTAAGATGGGCTTTTGTCCTTTTATCGCAACCCAATATGACCATTTTATTAGCTAAACTGGCTGCATGCTATTCTGTAACTGTCTGCTGTGGGCCCACAAATCATTTCAGGGCACACATCTGCTTTCAGATAAACAAGGGGCTGCCAACTTGGTGAGAATACTAGGTACAAATGTCACAGAAACTAGAGGTTTGGGCAGGTTTTCATTTATTACTGAAATGGCAAATACTGTTTAGAAATCTGTGTGCATGTAATCACCACAATGGCTTCCTTCATTCACAGAACCTGTAATACTCAACTGGTAAAATCACTAACTGAATGTCAAGATTAGGAACAGAAGCAGTTATGGTGGTCATAGATGTTTAAAGTTTTCTCTTGAAATGTTTTTCTTCCCACCTCCAAAAACGGACACCTAAATCCCAAGATCATTTTTTTTTTTTTAACAAAGAGCTGCGTGGTATTGGACAATTTTAAATGTCCCTATCTGTCACTGCATAAATGTAATTTTACTTGCGTCATTCTGGTAAGTTCACCCTCTTTTTTTTTTTGTTAGTCACTTATTTTAGCCTTAATTTTATTTTACTTAATTTTGAGATTTGCTCCTAGTAAGGACATTATAAACTTGTTGGTCAAGTGAATGGATTTGGGGCATTATTTGAAGAAAGAATCTCTATTTCCCTCAAATTTTGGAGGTTTGTTTTTTTTTTTTTTCCCTGCAGTGCAATCCCTTTAGATGTTTTCAATGATTAATTGTGGAAAATCCTTGCTACTTTCAGAAACAAAGAGGTAAACTTCCCAAATGAGCTAGTCATACTTTTTCAGGAATCTAAAGGAACTCACACAGTTAAAAGCAACCAATATGGTGAATGTTTTGATGATTTTGACTTGGGAAAATAGGAAAACACTCTTCAAAATCAGTAGAGAGGTCTAAAATCATTGACAGGCTTTCAAAGGGTAATAAAGACTCAGAAAGCTATAAAAGCAGGTGATTTAGAAGAAGGGAAGTATTTGAGCACAGCTGGTATTTTAAAATCTGACATTATTTTCAGTTTTTATTTTAAATCTCAACCCTTAATTTGATTTAAGAAGGTCAGAGAGATGCAGGTTCTCTCCTCCCCCAATGAATTAGGGTGACCCTGAAAATCAAATTGGGAAACATTATCATTGTTTGACTTTCAGAAGGTTGGGGGTGGGGCAGAAGTTACCTGAAACATAGAACAGAGAAACTCATTATTTTAAAATTTTAAACACAAGGAAACAAAAATGAAAACCAGAAAATATAAACCAGTCCTAGTAACTTCCTTCTTTCTCTTACAGGGGCTGTTCCTAAATGTTATTTGCATAGGCTGGTGTGAAGGCAGTGCTTATTAGTCTGGCAACCTCTACTCACTTTGGATGCATGAGCACTTTAAATTTAAACGCTATACTGTATGTAAACTGAGGTGTGCATTTTTACCGCTTGTCAAAACAATCCTGAAATCCCATTTTCCTTTAATAAAGTATAGTTTTGTCCTCCAGATGTATGCTTGAATAAGATGTCATACTCTGTTTTTGTTCAGGATTGCACCCTGCTGATGTTCTTAGGCAGCAAGAAAATTACCTTATTGAAACATATTGCTGGTAGTGACTACGGTGCCAATTTTTGCATTGGTATTACACACATGACATATTCAGAGACCTTTGAGTAAGACTATGAATATCAAGTGATTGAAAAGATTATACGGGATTTTTTTTTTTAGCTTGGGGTATAAAAGGTTGCAGTTCTGGATGAGTGTCTTTCAGATCAATATAATTATGTCATAAAAACATGTAACAAAATAGTTACTTTGCAGCCTTTCACACTTGCCTGATTTCGAACTGCTTTTCATTCAGAGTGGAATTGCCTTATTTTGGTTTACAATTGTTGGAGGGTAGAGTAGGTTTTTATCTTTCTAGATTTCTCATATACATATGAGCATTCCTGTATGAAAATTTAGCTAAAGTATTTTCTCTGTGTGTGTGCGTGTGTATGTGTGTGTGTGTGTGTGTGTGTGTGTGTGAGATAATCCTATTCACCACAAAGAGGTTTTTTTCCTTTGGCAACCAGTGTATGTATCGGACACTACATACATATGCACACACCTAAAGAGGAAGGATATAGAACATTAATTGATGGCTAAAGATCCTGAGATTCCTGGATATAAAAGGTTTTAGAAGCAAAAGGAAGGATATTAATAATTCATCATAGTTGGGTGGTTGTTTTTTTTTTAATTCTGTATTTTCCCTTTAGATAAATTTAGTTATGCATGCACTGATTTTGTGACCCCATAGAGTGATCTGTCTGTGCCAAAAAACATCAGAGGCAACAGTTTGGCTGGCCCATTTGGCATGGCCTTGACAACTTAAAAAGCAAAGTAATGATGGTTCCTCCCAGAGTGGCTTTAGAGAGAGCTGGGATAAATGAAGTGGGTATCAGGATATATGGAAGGTATTCATGTGTATATTTATACAGGTTAAATCTCAGAGGTTAAAAGGAAAAACTGAAAATTATAATCTGTCTGTGAGTGAAGAAACTGAAACTCAGTCAGTCATAGGTTCCAGAGAACTTTTCTAGTAAACAGAATCTCTAGAGAAGCCATTCTGTCTTCTAACAGTAGAATGGTTTTGTTGGCCCTCTGAGACAACCCATGTGAATTGGGAATATGAAATCATTTCATTACGAAACTAATTTCATTTTTACAATCCATGCCTAATTTCAACTTGTATATAGTTTATACTTTCTAAAAATATCTTTCCTTCAGTGTAGATATTTTTATGTTTAACAGCAGTCAATACTAATCAGGATTACTAGATGTTTGTGAGGAGGAGAAATAGAGTAGTGACTTGTCTTCACCTAATTGTGGAGGGCTATTTCTTCCAAAACCCATCCACAAAAATTGACTAAGAGCAGGTAATCTTTGCCTCTGCCAAATCAGTGGGGGGGGAAATGGTGACACAAAAAATAATAAATAAAAAGAACACATTTTCATCTCTAATTCTATACCTTCAAGCATATAGTCCCTATCAAAAACTAACATTAAATTAGTTCCATTAATTTTGATACAGAAAAATAAAAAACAACCTCTTTGAATCAGTCTTTAGTGACATTAAATAAATGGTTGAATCTTCACTTTCTGGGCCATCTTATTCTTTGAATGCTTCAGATTTTTAGCTCATGCCCTTTTTCATACTCCTTCTTTCCTACCCTCCCCCAAACCCAAACCATTCAACCAGTCTCTCAGTCTCTCTCTCTCTCTCTCTCTCTCTCTCTCTCTCTCTCTCTCTCTCTCTCTCTCTCTC
>NC_058130.1:585205211-585212875 GCF_016433145.1 Gracilinanus agilis
TCTCTCACTCTCTCTCTCTCTCTCTCTCTCTCTCTCTCTCTCTCCCCCCCCATCTCCTTTTTATGAGCTTTCTCTTTACTACCTTCTTCTTTGTTGTTGTGTGTTTAATTTTTGAGAAAGCACAATTCTGGCCCTTTGCTCCATCTGCATGGAAGATTAGACCCAAGAATAAATAAAGTAAATGTATAGAGCAATAGTGCTATCAAATAAAAAAAAAAGACCAAGAAAAAATACTGTACAGAAACCACTAGAGCATGAGGCAAGGCAGCACCAAGAAATGTATTTATGAAGATAAGAGAATTTTGTTAAAAACCAGTTGATAGCTTAAATCTTTTAAATTTTACTGTCCTTTCTATCTTCATAATCTAGACTCTTCTATTAGTTCCTTCCTTCCTACCCTGAAGGTAAGACACACATGATGCTGGAGACTTCCTAAAATATTTTGAGGAATAATGTAACTCCAAGCAGTGTTCTCAAGAATCTTCTTCCTACTTATTTCAAATTTCCTCATCTTACTTCCCATAGAATATCAAACTTTCTGTTCAAATGTTTCTTCTTCTTGTATGGAAAATGAATCTCCTGGGAGATGATCTGAATTCTCTCATTTTCTCCAGATGACAAAACATTGTTTCCCATGAATACTGGAAACCTAAACCTAATGCACTTGTCTACCTAGAAAAGGTAATGTTATGATGTTGTAGGTAAAGCTGGAACTTTATTGAAAATATTTTCATGTTTTCCCTTCTGTTCAATATATAATAAATACCATGGTGCCCAATAAAAAAGATGTTTCTCTGCTACACAAACACTAATTTAAAGAAAATCAAACACACTGAACAACTGAGGTTTTCATTCACTAAGGAAAAAAAAAATCTCTCCTGGATTATAAACGTGAAAGTTCCTCCTCTTATAAAAGTTGACCAATTCTTTGTGTTTGTTCCCTTGTAAATGTGCACATCATGCCGTATTATCTACTCTTCACATATTTATAATTCTATTCTATTCACTTTTTTTCAAATGAAAGCCCCTCCTCACTTCCTCTGTTTTAAGGAGATCAATGTAGTATATAGCAATTTTATTATATCCGTGTATTCATTTCCTTTATAAAGGTAAATCATTCTTGAACACTCACTCCCCTCTGAAAAGGTGACTGTAGATTGCTGGTGTTGCATGAACTCCCTGAAGAAATAGAGCGATTGTATCATCTTACTCACTTCTTCCTTGGGTAAATGTTGGAACACTTCCATTGCCCTATATAAACATGGCACGCAGAAAAGACTGTTCCTGTGTAAAGATACTTAAATAGCAATAGTTATCAACTACTCCAGTGCCCTCATTCTCTTCATTCTCTTTAGCAAATACGGGCCTGTCCCTTTCACTTCAGACTCTTTTGATACGTCATTGGGGGTGGGGGTGGGGGGGTTATTTAAAAAAAAAAAACCAACTACGGTTAATTCAGTCTCTAGCTTTCCTATAGAATTGCTAGCTCTGCTATGATCCGTCCATTCATGAAGGATGGTAACTGCACCCACCCACGATGTACATACAACTTCATCCTTACTTAGGACAACCACTTTGACCTTCTCTCTGTTTTTAGAACTGGAACATGTATGTTAGGATCATAAATCACACGAAGAGAACAGCCATCTGTTTTTCTTCTTTAGTCCTACACCACAACGTGGCCCTCTGAAAGTCTAGCTCGCAGGGCTTATCAGGACCCCATCTTCATTTGGATGGAACAAAAGGCTTCTCTGGAAACCTCAGCACACCTGTTCATACAGTAGCCCCGGAGCTTCGCCTTTGTCGTCCTGTCAGAACTTGGGAAGTCCTGGCGGCGCAGCACCCTGAGGCGTCTCCGCCGTGTGGCTGAGAGCAGGGCAGGGCTGTCCCTGAGCCCAAAAAGAAGGAGATGGTTTTTCGGGCTGGGAGATGGGAAGAGAAATTCTGACAGATCGGCAGCTAGTTATCTTGGGTCCCTGACTCAAGGTTGGCTAAACAGAGAAACCGCCACCTTAGGGGGCTAAATATCCTGTAAAGAGGAAAGGGAAAGCTAGTGGAGGCGAAGGAGTGCGGTTCCAGTAAAAATGCCTTTTAAAAGCCCCCTGCAACCCTTCCAAATAAAAGTGTTCTCCTACAAATCGACAAGGAAAGTTCAAGCACTGGGGCCTTCACAGTGGGAAACTGGTCACATGGGTAGCATAATGAAATTTTACTGCAAAATATCCTTTTTTCTTATTTGAAAAGACAAATTATTAGCATTTTTAAACAATTTCAATATGTTTAATGGCTGAAAGTTAAGCTCAAACTGTTCCGCTTACTGAATAAAGTGCTAGGTCTGTAAACAGGAATCTTAAGTTACCCCAAGAGTACACTCATTTTAAATTTTACTTGAAAGCGGGATGTACGTTTATTACAATTTCAAACAAAATGCTAATGCCATTAAACAAATGAGGTTTAGGCAAATTAACTGCATTTTAATATTCTGAAAGCCTATGATATAGGACATTGTGTTACGAAACATTGGCTAGAAGTATCAGTTGCAAGTGGGATTTTCATTGCTGTGAATCTCAGGAGAATATTTGTAATTAGTATCATTTGCCTAATACTTCAGGTTAATTAGAATATTTAATTGAATAGCTGTAATCTTCAGAGATGACTATATTATGATCAAATTAGTACCATCACAGCGCACGCTGATCACTGCTGCAGCCTGGCTCACTTCTGCTAGCTATTCAGCCCTCTGGAGCGTTCAGCAACATAAGAAAAAATCTGTTTCTTACACTTTTGAATTTTAATGATCCATTTGAACTCTGCCATCAACATTTAATTATTCTAGAAAAAAAAAAGTCCCAACCATGACTCCCATATGGCATGTTGGCAAATACACTTGCCCACATTGGAGTCTCTGCACCTCTCAGGCAGCTCTGGGAAGAGATTTAACACAATCTTTTTTTTTTTTTTTTGAATGCAAGGCCTTTTTTTTTTTTAATAGTGTTTGCAAATACAGACCATATGAAGCTTCACAGAAGAGGTTACTAGGATACTATTGAAACACTATTAGGAACAGATGAATTGATTTTTAGAATGTTACAATGGGTTTAATCCTATAATGTCTACTACTGGACTTTTTGTATTGTATCCAGAAGGTTTGAAGGAGTCAGGTGCCTGTTCAGCTAAACCTTGTTAGGCAGTAATGCAGTTAATTGGGGGTGGGGAAAGAGGGGGCTGTGCATGCTAAAAACCTTCAGTCAAATCACAGATGTTGAGTTCCTGACCCTACCAGTTGTGGGGTTCAAATATATAGTATTTATCATATAATACTCATGGGTAGAACATATTCTCTGTATATCTGTGTATCAGATATATGTAAACATTCATGTTTATTATGTTATAAATGCATGGGGCTGGGGGTTAAACCTCCAGTCTTAAAAGAAATATAGAAAGTAATTTCATAAAGAGATGTGTCTCTCCCCTAACGTTTCCTCCTTTTCAGGCAACCCTTACTTGCCTTCCCTCTAACTTGATGACACCATATGAGCATATCATGGAAAAAATGTGAGGAGGAAGAACCGTGCCATGCTAGATATTGTTTATAAACAAGATGTTTCAAGACTCCACAAAGCATGTTTTCCCCAAGGGCCAGAGCTCACAAGATGAGGTCAGTTTTACACAATAAGCCAAGTTGAAATTTTTAAAAAATGATATGTAGTATACCAATTGGAGTGTTCCCCAGTGACAGACATATTCCTCAACTTCCTCCTTTTAGTGACTTGTTTATATTTTAAGTACAAAACATGCCAATTGGTAGTGGGGGGGAGAGATAATTAGGGGGAAGAAAAGAAGTGGAAAATTGGAATTAAGGGATGGGGGAAGGGAGTGAGATAACCTGTCATTTAATGAACCAATTTGTTGTTTTACATGGACAATTTAGGTTTTCAGCCAGGAAGTCTTTGGCATCCTCCTTTCAATTTAAGCATTCTAGAGATTTCTAGAGGAGCACAAAATAATAAAGGTGAGCCTTTCAACATAGATTATAAATGATGCTGTGAAAACTACTATAAATAGGCAAGCAGGCAAATGGAGAGTATTTTTAGCTACACCAGAAAATAAGAAAATTAATAATATATGAATGCCATATTAGCCATTATGATTTGTTTCATGATTCGTAACTAAAATATGATGGAAATGAATTAAAAGATATGACTAATTATTGATAGTCATAAAACATGAAAGGCCTATGGAATAGTGACAAGTGGGATTTTATGAGAACTGTTTTCTTTTTTCAAAAACCTATTGCGTGCCTCTTTCTGTTTTGTAAAATTTTATCAAGTAGGAAAATCATTCTTTGTAAACCAGGCTTTCAAAAATATAATAGTGAAGAATAGCAAAGGACAAGTCTTTACTATAGGAAGGAAGACAGTGAACTCTAATAAAATCAGGAGAAAAATATCCTGGCTTATGACACCTTATTTTAACTTGAAATGGTTCATAATTTTTAATGACGAGAGAGAGAAAACTACATTCATAACCTCTTTTGCTCAATGATCTATCGATCTGATTTTATTGGGAAGTGCTATGGCTCCTGACTACTCAGAGTCTGGCCTTAAAGAAGTACCAATTTCACTAGAGACACTTGATTATCACCAATTTTATTTTTGAATTTCCTCCGAATAATGATCTAAAATACATTCTTAAGGAGCAGTTTAAAAAGCACCTTGAGAATTCGTTTTAATGGCTAGTGCACTGCATAATTGCAGCTTTCTTGTAGGAAATCTTGAAAAATTGCTAATTACAGAAATAGACAATATGTGTCATGAGCACCCGGAACCCTATATTATTCATCTCTATAAATTTGTCCCTAAAATGGTTTTGTACAAAGCCTCGACCACTTTACAAGAACTGATGTATTTATATAGATATGTATTGACGTATTCCTTTAGATCTATATATAATTTTTTTTTTTACTCTTTACAATTGGTGAGCATCTGTTGAAAGCCATTATATGCAATCGCTAATCTTGAGTAGCAGCACTGTGATGTACTGTCTCCTTCATAGAGGTGCTCCCCACACATGCAAAACTCTTCCAGAATTAAAAAATCTGCTCCACTAATTGTGGAACAAATTTTCAACAGCCCTCTTTGAGAATCCAGCTCTAAGTATTCTCCCATCTATTAAACAGATGGCAGATAAGATTGTAAACATATTTGCTTCATATTGAATAGATAGTTTCTGGCATAATACTAATTAACAAATTAAATGACTGACTTTCTGCATCACATTAGAGTTAAAACCACTTTGTAAGTTTGTCTTTGGTAGTTATTTACTTTGACAATAGCATGCAGTGAAAAACTGTTAAATGTTTTTCCCAGCAACATTATGCATTGAGTAGTTTTCTTTTTTAAAACTCCATATTTTATTATAATTCATTTGACTTTCATTACAGTCACTCATTACAAAATGTATGTGCATTTAATCCATTTCCAAGGGCTGCATATTTTCCTAGTTCCATTCAATATCATTGTGATAATGTCTTAGGTCTAGGCAAGTATATATCAGAGCAAGGCATCGCTTTTCCTGTGTCTCATATTTTAGGTGGGACGCGGAAAGAGGACTAACATAATATGGTGGCAGCTAAACATCTGCAGAGGGTTTCTATTTAATTCTTTTTTTTTTTTTAAAGAAACATGATGTTGATACTTGCTAGTCAGCTTCTTTTTCTATGTAACTGAAATCCAGGAAAAGCTCAAAACCTTTCAATGACATTACTGTCAATCTCCCAGAGGAATCTTTAAAGGCCTTGCTTCAACACTCACTAGCTAACTTTGGGCAATTGAGGTTTAATGGATTCTTCTGTAAAATGGAGACAATAATACCTTTCCCTACCTATCTCAAAAAGTTGAGCATATAAAATGCCATGAGTGAAGCACTGTAAGAAAGCATAAAGTGTAAATATAAGATTGCATTAATGTTAATTTTTGGTATTATCACCAATTAATGTTTATCTAACTATATGTAATTATATGCATATATGTGTATTTGTTTATATTTATGCATGTATGCATATGCATATAAGACAGTGAGGTGGTTCAGTGGATAGAGTGGGTGCTTAGCCTGGGATCAGGAAGACTTGAGTTCTGATCTTGGCCCTGACATTTTTTAGCTTTGTGACTCTAATCTGCCCTAATCTATTGGAGAAGGAAATGGCAAAGGCCTGGAGCATCTTTGCCTGGAAGATTTCATGGTTGGTATAATCCATGGGATCACAAAGAGTTGGGCATTACTAAACAAAAAAAGCAACAGCTCACATGTGCATATTTTGCATGTAAATCTGTGTGTGTACATACATAGTAGATTGACCAGTCTAGTCATTTTACATAGATATGGCCTCAGTGTTTTATTAAATTTCCCTAATGAGAGTAAATTCTCTCTTTGGCATCCAGAAGTCTGGATCATTAAAAATCACTTCCATTTACATAGTGTTTTCTGATTTAAAAAGCAATTTCCTCCCAATATCATCCATGAGATAGGATGTATAGTCATCATGATCTCAGTTTACACATTCAGTTTACATGCCTATCCCAAATGGAATGTCCCTCAGTGCCCTTCCACTGAGGCAGACCAGCAACCTTGGTTTCTTTCATTCCTGACTCCTTACTCTTACCCCATTTGCCCAATCAATAGTCAAATTTTGCTTTTTGTCCCTATATAACATTTCTCCTACTGTAGTAATTACTCTAGCTTCCACAGCCTAGGACCTTTCAGGAGGTATCTGGGCTCTCTGTCACTGTCTCCAGCCCCTATATTGATGGTGTTCCTTCTGTTTCAGAGGTTTAATGTTTTATTGAACCACCAAACAGATTAGATTTTAGAAAGGAATATTTATTTCAAAGGTATAACAAGAACAAATAGACAAAGAGAAGGTATAATCCTTCCTCCACTCCTTCATCCTAATTCTCCTCCTACCACCACCACCATTTCAGGCTCTAGAATGGGGAAAAGGGACTAGACTTTACTTTAATCTTACTTCCTATGCAGCATACTCCCACAAAATTCCAAGTCCAAAGCTTCCCGTGGGCTGGAGTTCCAGGCACCCTGACTTCTCAGGATTTCCTGCTGGCTAGCCAGTGATACAGGCTGGCTTGGAATTATACCTCTGAGTTTGCTATAGTCTGAGAACACAAGTCCAGTGGGACTTTCATCTCCTGCTACAAGAATTCTTAAATATGAAAGTAACAGTCTAAAACAAAACAAACACTACCCATAGACCTGTTTTTCAAGGCTATAATGTGAAAAGGAAGAGGAGGGAACAGTATCAGTTCCTCCATAAATAGCCAAGTTCAAGTCTCTCATGCTATGAATGAATTTGGAGCTTCATGCTTTTTGGATATATAGGAAAGAAAGGGTTTCCTAATCTGGCAGTCTAAAAAAGATATTTGATTTCCCTAATATCAATTTAATTAATTATTTTTAAACCATAATATTATATATATATATATATATCCTCCTATATTAATTTTATTTGTTACAAGGCTAGGCAATGGGGGTTAAATGACTTGCCCAGGGTCACACAGCTAGGAAGTGTTTGAGGCCAGATATGAACCTAAGGCCTCCTGTCTCTAGGCCTGGCTCTCAATCCACTGAGCCATCCAGCTGCCCCCTTAATT
>NC_058130.1:585215585-585238557 GCF_016433145.1 Gracilinanus agilis
TGAGGCCAGATATGAACCTAAGGCCTCCTGTCTCTAGGCCTGGCTCTCAATCCACTGAGCCATCCAGCTGCCCCCTTAATTAATTATTAATAATTTTAATTAATAACTATTGTTATATATAATAATATTAACATTTAATCTATAAATTTCCTGATTTAATGAAATAGAAATTTTTTGAATAAGTTTTCTGAAGTTAAAAAGTCCAAATTGTCTTCCTCTTTTCCTTCCCTTCCCAACCTTGGAGAGGATAAGCAATGTGATTTGGGTTACACAGGTATTATCCTGCAAAATATATTTCCATATTGTTCATTTTGTAAGAGAATCTCATATAAAACCAAAACTCCAAAATAAAAATGCAAAGCAACTAAAGTGAAAAATAATATGCTTTGATGTGCATCTGACTCCAACAGTTTTTTCTATAGAAGAGGATAGCATTCTTTGCTATAAGATAGCATTTTTGTCATAAGTCCTTCAGAATTGTCCTGGATCATAGTATCACTGAAAGTAGCTAAGTTTTTCACAGTTGCTCATCCCAAAATATTGCTGTTATTGGTCCTGCTTATTTCACACTGTATCAGTTAGTGTAGGTCTTTCCAGATATTTTTTTCTGAAATTATCCTATTCATCATTTCTTACAGCACAATAGAATTCAATCACCAACATAAAAACACAATTTTTTCAGCCATTCCCCAAAACATGAACATCCCCTCAATTTCTAATTCTTTGCCACCACAAAAAGAGCTGGATAAATATTTTTATACAAGAAGGTTCTTCCCCTCCACTTCCACCTTTTTTTTTAATCTCTTTGGAATATAGACCTAATAGTAGTATTACTGGATCAAAGGATATGCATAATTTTGTAGCCCTTTGGGCATAGTTTCAAAGTTCCAGCCTTCTGGAATGATTGGATCAGATCACAGGTCCACCAATTATGCATTGGTGTCCTAATTTTATCACATCCCCTTCAACATTAATCATTTCCCTTTATTGTCACATTGGTCAATCTGATAAGTGTGAAGTGGTACCTCAGAGGTGTTTTAATTTGTATTTCCTAATCTAGTGATATAGAATACTTCTGGTATGATTTTTGATAGCTTTGATTTCTTCATCTGAAACCTACTTGTTTATATCCTTTGACCAATTATCAGTTTTTGAAAGGTTTGTATTCTTATAACTTTGACTTAGTTCTTTATATATTTGAGAAATTAAACTTTTATAAGAGAAATTTATTATAACATTTTCCTTATTATTTTGTTTACTTTTTTAAATGAAAAAATTTTAAGTCAATATAAACAAAATTATCCATTGTATTCAATGTTCTCTATTTCTTCTGTATTCACAAAGTTTTCCCTTCTCTATAGATCTAAAAGGTAAACTATTCTATGTTTCACTAATTTACTTACGTAATCACTTTTTATGTCTAAATCAAATACCCATTTTGACTGTATCTTAATATAAGGTATGAGATATTGGTCTATGCCTAATTTCTGCCATTCTATAATCCAGGGTTCCCAGAATTTTTTGTCAAATAATGAGTTCTTTTCCCCAGAGCTTGGATCTTTGGACATTGCAAATATCCTATATATGAGATCATTTACCCCTGTATATTATGTAACTAATCTGTTACACCCCTCCATCATTCTATTTTTAGTTGGTATCAGATTGTTTTGATGATCACTGCCTTATAGTACAGTTTGAGATATGGTACTACTAGACGACCTTCCTTCACATTTTTTTTTCATTAGTTCCCTTGATATTGTTGACCTTTTGTTCTTACAGATGAAATTTTTTTTCTAGTTATACAAAATAATTTTTGGTAGTTTAATTGGTATGGCACTGAGCAAATAAATTAATTTAGGAATAATTTTCATTTTTATTATATTAACTTAGCCTACCCATGAACAATTGCTATATCTCCAATTGTTTAGATTTGACTTTATGTGAAAAATGTTTTATAATTGTGTTTATATGATACCTATGTTGTCTTGACAAGCATATTCCAAGATATTTTATATTATCTCTGTTATCTGCTTCTGTTTTATGGGTAAGTTCATCCTATTCAACTAAACAATTATGATAATCATCCATGTATTCCTGTCCATGTTATTGTTCACTTTTGATTCTGCTTTCGCTCTCTCTCTCTCTCTTTTTTTTTTTTAAACCCTTGTACTTCGGTGTATTGTCTCATAGGTGGAAGATTGGTAAGGGTGGGCAATGGGGGTCAAGTGACTTGCCCAGGGTCACACAGCTGGGAAGTGGCTGAGGCCGGGTTTGAACCTAGGATCTCCTGTCTCTAGGCCTGACTCTCACTCCACTGAGCTACCCAGCTTTTCGCTCTCTTTTTACATAGTCCTTCCTCACAAATGTTTTGCTTTTAATCACCCTACCCCACCTTGCCCTCTTTCTATTAATCTCTCCTCTTGGGCAGAATAGTATTCTATACCTAAATGAGTATGGTTGTTATTCCCTCTTTGAGCCAATTCTGATGAAATAAGGTTTAAGAATTTCCTGTCACCACCCACATCTTCCCCTCTACTATAACAGTTTTTTTTCACTCTGCTTTAGGTGAGATAATTTATTCTACTACTTCCTTCTCTTTTCTCTGAGTGCAATCTTCTCTTTTTCATTCCTTTTTTTTTTTTTACATATCTTGTCATCCTAATTGATTTACTCCTATAACATCTATTTATATGTATTTCCTTCTAATTTCTCCAATAATGATAAATATTTTTCGATGTAGGAATATATATACCATATACCTTTTTGAATCCCTCAAATTTTCTCACTCTTATTTACCTTTTTATGCTTCTCTTGAGTCTTGTATTAGAAAATCAAAATTTCTTTCAAGGACTGGTATTTTCATCAGGAAATCTTGGAAATCTTCTATTTTATTAAATTACCATTTTCCCTCTGAATGAATATACTCAGTTTTGATGAGCAGGTGATTCTCAGTTGTAAACTTGTTCCTTTGCCTTCTGGAATAACATATTCTTAGCCTTCTGATACTTTATGTAGAAGCTACTAAGTTGTATGTAATATTGACTGTGGCTCTGTGACATTTGAATTGTTTCTTTCTGGCTACTTGCACTATTTTCTCTTTGGCGTGGGAGCTCTCGAATTTGACTACAACATTCTTTAGTATTGTGCTTGGGTGTTTACTTCAGGAGATGGTGAGTGGATTCTTTCAATTTCTTTTTTACCTTTTTGTTCAAGAATATCAGGGCAGTTTTCTTTGATAATTTCTTGTAATATTTATTATTTTATTGTAATATTTCTAAGCTTCTTTTTTATCATGACTTTCAGGTAGTTCAATAATTCTTAGATTGTCTCTCCTGCATCTATTTTCCAGGTCAGTTGTTTTGTTTTGCTTTGCTTTTTTTTTTTACAATGAGATATTTCATATTTTCTTCTATTTTTTCCTTTATTTTATTTTTTTATTGTTTCTTGATGTCTCATGAAGTCATTAGCTCCTTTTGCCCAATTCTAAATTTTAAAAAATTATTTTCTTCTGTGAGCTTTTGGACCTCCTTTTCCATATAACCAATTATACTTTTTGAATAAATTTTTTCTTTAATGGGTTTTTGTGCCTCTTTTTTCATTTGGCTAACTCTTCTTTTTAAAATATTATTTTCTGTTTGCATCACTTACATTTCTCTTCCCCATTTTTCTTCTGCTTCTTTTGTTTGATTTTTAAATTTCATTTTGAGCTCTTCTAGACCCTGAGATCTAGATTTCCATTTTTTTTTGAAGTTTTGAATGTAGTTGCTTTATTCTCACTGTCCCTTTCTGAGTCTATATTGAGGCTCAATCCTTCCAAATAGAACCCCAGTACTTTTAAATAACACAATACCATACTCTTCTTTGTCTCCATAATGATTTTCTCTGGTTAGCTTCCTTCCTCCACCCCCACCACCACCACTTGGTTTGTTCATTTTTCCTAGCCTTTTTCTTGACTCACTTTTATCTTAAAAGTGAGCTCTGTTCTCAGAATATGGGGGCACTCTCTTAAACTTCAGTTTTTCTTTGCTGCTATACTCAGCTCTCATTTTGAGTTTCTACAAGTTTACTTTTTTCCCACTATTATGTGATGACCTATAGCAGTAATGATGAACCCATGGCATGGGTGCCAAAAATAGCACACATAGCACTCTCTGTGGACACTAAATCACCCTCCCTCCTTATCCTCCCACCATGAGTTTGTTAGTAGAAAGACAGGGAGACTTGGGTAGAGCTGCTCCCCTCCCACTCTCTGCTGAGCCTGAAGACTTTTTTTCACATCACCCGCCCCTCTGCCCAGCAACCCAATGGGAGCACACAGGGGGTTAGGTGGGTGGCTCATTAGGTGCAGAACTGGAGGGGGGGGGCAAGTGCTCAGACCACTCCCCTCCCTCTCTCTACACTTGCTGAAGACATTCCTTACTTCACCTGTCCCTCCATCCAGCAAACTAATGGGAATGCTTCCTCCCTCCCCTGTGTGGGATGGTGGGGCAGGGCATACTCAGCATGTGTGTGAGAAGGGGCCCAGCATCGGGTCTGAAATTAAGGTGGGGGCAGGGCCTGGCACTCCATTTCTGAAAGGTTTGCCATCACTGGCCTATAGGTTGAGAGTTCTTAAAGCCGTCTCTCATTACTGATTCAATATCCTCTAGGGACTAATGATGGCTTGCAGGGCTCAGAGCACTGTGAACTACCTTGTGGTGGGTTTCAGGTCCTCACTATAGGCTTGGGCAGAGGCACAGAGGCTCACTCTGGGTCTATACCAGTCAGGCACACTGTTGTTCTATCATGAACTTTTATCATCCCTCTCCTGCCTGATTGCAATAGCTCTCTGATTAGTTCCTCCATCTCAAGATTTGTCCTACTCCAATCCTTGCTCTATTTGGCTTTTAAGATAATTTTTTCTAAAGGAGTCTGAACATGTCATTCACCCTTCTTGGCAATTTATTAACTCTAGGATAAAATATAAAGTCTCCTACTTAGCATTTAAAGTCCTTCATTTGCTAGTTTTGGATTTTTTTCTTATCTTTATGGATTGTTTATATTTTTCTCTCCTCTGTTCACTACTTTATTTTATTATTATTTGTTTAATTTTATTTAATTATATGGTAATGATTGTCATGTAATTATATTTACATAATCATATAATAATAATTTAATAATTTAATTATATTATAATAATTAGCACAATGCTGACACCATAGTGAAAACTCATTAAGTAGGTCTGGTTTCAGCTAACTGGTCGTAGCCTACACCTGCCTTTTACAAATATATGCATAGAATTTTTATTATTACCCCACAGGAAATGAGTGGCATAACTGAGACTAGACCCCCAGGATTCAGTCTCCTAGTTCAGTAATCTTTTTACCATACCAAAGATGTCAAACATGAGTTACCTAATACAGTCTGCCCATAACATTTTCTACTGTTCTGGAGTCAAATTAAAATACAATTGGGAAATATTAAATGAAATAATTAAAAGATTATAATACTATATAATGTAGATAATAATAAAATGTGGTTTTTGAAGTCAATATGCAATCTGTAGGGATCTTTATTCACAAGTTTAATGACTCCCTTTTCTATCTGAGTGCACTATACAACACTATTTGTTTGAATGTGATTATAAAAGGTAATAAACAGGAGGCAGCTGGGTAGCTCAGTGGAGTGAGAGTCAGGCCTAGAGACAGGAAGTCCTAGGTTCAAACGCGGCCTCAGCCACTTCCCAGCTCTGTGACCCTGGGCAAGTCACTTGACCCCCATTGCCCACCCTTACCAATCTTCCACCTATGAGACAATACACCGAAGTACAAGGGTTTAAAAAAAAAGTTAATAAACATACAAAATTCATCATGTTTTCTATCATTCAATTAGATCTTTCATTTATAAACAGTGTTGTTTTCTTTAACACTGATAGAAGTATAATATTGTGCTATATAGATATGGGCAAGTCATAACTTCACATTTTGAAAAAAAATCCTTAAATGAAAATTTAATTATGTATACAAATTTAGGACAATTAGGTGACACAATAGATAGAGTGCTGGGCTGGGAATCAGGAAGAGTCATTCCTGATTTCAAATCTGGCCTTAGACACTGACTAGCTATGTAATGTTGGACAAGTCATTTAACTCTATTTGACTCTGTTTCTTCATCTGTTAAATAAGCTCGAGAAAGAAAGGGCAAACCAATATCTCTGTAAAAGAAACACCAAATGGGTTCATAAAGAGTCAAATATAACTGAAAAGTGACTGAAGAACAACATGAATTGATTTGACAAGTGCAAAATACTCAGTTGAGTTTATAACAACTCACATTCATATAGTACTTTTTTGCAAAAAATTTGTGTTAGGTAGTGACTTATTATTTGCCTCTTTTTCCAATGAATAAAAGATGATAAGTTAAACAGCTAAATGGACACCTGATGTGGATGTCAAACTGAGACATACTGGTGTGTGTGTGTGTGTGTGTGTGTGTGTGTGTGTGTGTGTGTGTGTGTATGCCAAATATTCATTTGTCTGAATTTTTAACTGATCATTTTGTGGCATTTTACCCATAAGTGGTAGTATGGCAACCAATGTGTTGTAGTGTAAACAACTCTGGCTTGACATTAAGGAGATGTTTTCTTAATTCTACCACTAATTACTTGTGCAACTTAGTAACAAGTTAATACCTTGACTTTTAACAGGCACCTTTCCTCAGCCTCATTTTCTTCATTCTTATAATGAGAGACTTGAACTAGACAATCCATAAGATCCATTCCAGCTCTAGCATCCTACTATTTCAGTTTTTAAAATGGCACATCACAAAACAAAGGGGCAGATATTATCAAGTGATTAGTTTCTGACCCACTCTCTATCTTCTATTTAGAGCATTAGAAAAATCTAAAGGTCTGGAGGACACACGGATATTTATTCTCCACTGAGCCAATTTTTAGGAGAGAAATTCTCTCATGTTAATAAGGAAAAGATAAAATAAAGACCAGCTTTTTAGTGGAAAGTTTCCAAATGCTTTTCAAATATGCCATGGCTCTAGTTACATGGGTAATGTAAGTTTGAATAGTATTTGTTTGTTTTCTTTAAATAAAATCATTACCTCCCTCTGGGAATGATGGGTCATTTATAAGTTCCTTGTGAAATTCCAGTGAATATAAAGATTACCTATAGCATTTTGCAGGAGTGAAAGAAAATAGGAAACAATTTGAGAGATTAGTCCAAGTGAAATTAATTTAAAGTGTTTTTATTCATTTTGCTCTTTTAAAATACATTTTATTAATATCTTTTATTATTACTTAATTTTAATCATTTTTGTTATATTTTTAGTTTTCAGCTGTCTCCGTCCCTACACCTCACATTAGAGAAGGTACCACGTGACACATGTGTGTGTATACATATTTAAATGAAACACTTTTTAAAATAAAAATATATTTAATATAGTAAAACCATATTAACCATATTCATAATAATTTAGTATTAATTATTAACATTTTTTCAGTGTATTCTGACTAACTTTAAACGAAGAGTAAATAGAGGGGAAATTGTTCAGCAAAACTTATATTGAACAAATTCAGCATCATATTTACAATCTTTTTTGTACCTCACCTTTTCAATGAGTAAGGGAAATTAAATTTTGTTTCTCTGGGAATCATATTAACCATTATAATTTTGTAGCATTTAGTCTCAATTTTTTTGTCTTTCTTTCCATTCATCTTGTTATGGTTATTGTGCATATTATTATCCTCATTCTGCTTATTTCACTTTGCAGAGTTAATATCTCTTCCTGTATTTGTCTCTTTTCATTATAATATCCATCTTCGTTTTAGAGCATAGCAACAAATCATTCAAAACTTTTCCTGTTTTGTTTAGTGTGAACTATTTTGAGTTTACATTTCTTTTATTTTTAATTATTTGACAAATTATTTTCATTGTTAATTCTCTATCTCTTTCACTCAAAATCTTTTCTGTTTCATGCAATCAAAATCATCTATATTATTATTTTGTTATTTATTATTTGGATAAAAATGTAGCCCCCTGCCTTGTCTATGAAAGATACCTTATCTAATTATCTCCTATTCATTTTGCATATGAATATTCATTGTATACCTATATTTGGAATTAATTGCAGAATGTGGTATAAACTGTTTAAGTTTGATTTCTGCAAAATTGCTCCCTAATTGCCTTTGACAAAATACAGCATTCCTATTGAAAACATTGAAAAGTATAGGAATAGAAGGACCCTTCCTAAAAATAATAAACAATATATACCTAAAACCATCAACAAGCATTATATGCAGTGGGGATAAATTAGAAGCCTTCCCAATAAGATCAGGAGTGAAACAAGGATGCCCATTATCACCTCTATTATTCAACATAGTACTAGAAACACTAGCAATAGCAATTAGAGAAGAAAAAGAAATTGAAGGTATCAAAATAGGCAATGAGGAGACTAAGCTATCACTCTTTGCAGATGATATGATGGTATACTTAAAAAATCCTAGAGAATCAACTAAGAGGCTGGTAGAAATAATCAACAACTTTAGCAAAGTGGCAGGATACAAAATAAATGCCCATAAATCATCAGCATTTCTATACATTTCCAACACATTAGAACAGCAAGAGGTAGAAAGAGAAACACCATTCAAAATCACCCTAGACAATATAAAATACTTAGGAATCTACCTACCAAAACAAACACAGCAATTATATGAAAACAACTACAAAACACTTTCCAAACAAATAAAACTGGAATTAAACAATTGGAAAGCCATTGATTGCTCATGGGTAGGTCGAGCTAACATAATAAAAATGACAATTCTACCCAAATTAATTTACCTATTTAGCGCCATACCTATCAAATTACCAAAAAACTTCTTTACTGAATTAGGAAAAACTATAACAAATTTCATTGGGAATAATAAAAGATCAAGAATATCAAGGGAAATAATGAAAAAAAATGTGAAGGAAGGGGGCCTAGCAGTACCAGATATCAAACTATACTATAAAGGAGCAGTCATTAAATCAATATGGTACTGGCTAAGAGATAGAAAGGAGGATCAGTGGAATAGACTTGGGGTTAATGATGTCAGCAAAACAGTGTATGATAAACCCAAAGAGCCCAACTTTTGGGACATGAATCCACTATTTGACAAAAACTGCTGGGAAATTTGGAAAACAATATGGGAGAGATTAGGCTTAGCTCAACATCTCACACCCTACACCAAGATAAATTCAGAATGGGTGAATGACTTGAATATAAAGAGGGAAACTATAAATAGGTTAAGTGAACACAGAATAGTATACTTGTCAGATCTCTGGGAAAGGAAAGATTTTAAAACCAAGCAAGAGTTAGAGAAAATTACAAAATGTAAATTTAATGGTTTTGATTATATTAAGCTAAAAAGCTTTTGTACAAACAAAAACAATGTAGTCAAAATCAGAAGGGAAACAACAAATTGGGAAAAAATCTTTATAACAAAAAACTCTGACAGGGGTCTAATTACTCAAATATACAAGGAGTTAAACCAATTGTATAAAAAAATCAAGCCATTCCCCAATTGATAAATGGGCAAGAGACATGAATAGGCAATTCTCAGGTAAAGGATTTATGGTAAAGATGCTACCCACATTCAGAGGAAGGACTGCAGGAGAGGAAACATATAAGATAAACAATTGCTTGAATGCATGGGCTGAGGCAGACATGAATGGGAAATAGACCCTGAACAAGGACACATGTTACAACCAGTGGAAATGTGCGTTGGCCATGGGTGGGGGGAGAGCCGGGGGTGAAGGGGAAAGTAGGGGCATAAAGTATGTAAACAGGTTAAAAACAAATATTAATAAATGTCTAATAAAAAAAAAAGAAAAAAAAATTGCTCCCTAATTTTCTTAGTAATTTGTATCAAATGGGATGTTTTTTCTATATAAATGTATTTTTGTAGTTTGACCAACATTTAACTACAGAATTCAAATATTTCTTATTCTTCTGTGTCTACTCTGCTCTATTGATTTACTTTTCTATTTTCTAAGCATTACCCAATAGGTTTTATGATTTTAGCTTTATTATATAATTTGTGGTTTGAAGGATTATTCCTGCTTCATTCTTATTGTTTTTTACTTTTTCCCATAACATTTTTTGTTCCTCCAAATGACTTATTATTCTTTCTAATCCAGTAGACTAACACCTCAAGATCTGAAATTATGCAGCCCTAAATCTCTAATTTTGTCATTTTTGTCATTGTTTAGTCTTAATATCTCTAACTTTCCTAGATTAGAAGTGCTCCAGCCATTTATTGATCCTATCAGAAAGATTTTGACCTGCTATGCTTAGCTAGTTCACTCTTCTTTAGGCAACCTGGTAGCCCTTTGTACCCAGAGGATTACCATTTTGTTGGCTGACAATGCAGGAACAGATCAGTTTATCCCCAAAACTCCAGTAATCTATAAGACTCATTCTCCCTCCTTGTCCCTGTGCACTATTATACTTGGTTTATCATTTAGACTATAATGACATTGCTTAAGCATGAGCACTGAATATTTATTCTATTATTTAAACTTATCTCAGTTGATCATTTTTAATAGTATCTATGTAGTATCTATATCATATATCTGTATTGAAAATATTTTGGTAGATCGATAACCAGCTATTTCCTGAATTTCATAATTATTCTGAATGTGGCTTCCCTTTCTTTTATTTTCTCTTGGATTTTGTCATTGCTATATTTTAAAATGCTATAAATTTTTGTATATTAATTTTATAACCTATTTTTTTATTAAAGCCATTATATTACATTTTAGTAATTCCTTAGAATTTTTTAAGACAATCATATGGCATCAATATTTTTTCTCTGTCTATTTCTGTGGCTTAATTTTTGTCATTTGTATGATTTGCTCTACAGTTAGAAAGTTAGAAAGACCTGCCTTTCAAACTAGCTTCAGATATTTATTAGTTAATTAATTGAAGGCAAGTCTCTTCACCTAAGACTGTCCCAGTTTACTCACCTGAAAAAATAGAGATAATAATAGTACCTAACTTACAAGGTTGTTTTGAGTAACAAATGAGATAATAATTATAAAGTACTTAGCAAAACTTAAAACACTCTATGAATGCTAGCTGCTGCCTCTTATGCTGCTGCTGGCTGCTATTAGTACTATTGATCCTAGTACAATTACTGCTACTATTCCTCCCCTTCCTGTTACTACTTCTACTTCTACTAGCATTTCTAGAATTTTATCAGTTAACAATGGGGTAAGATGTACTACATTTTATTGGGAATCTTCAAGCATTCCTATATTTCAAAAATATTAGCTTTTGGTTTTTAACATTACAGAAAATTATACGTAGAGCATAGAATGGTTAAGAGTCATGTAGAATTGTATTAGAAAAATGACTTTGGCTATATACAAAAGCTAGAAAACTATCTCTCCAATTAAAGGCATATACTTTATTTTAATTTATTTAAATTTTTTAGATAGGGAACTATTCAGAGACACAATATAAAAGTGCTAGTTAAGTAACTATTAATAATTAATAGCTTGAAAAGAGTAAAGCTGTAAGAGCGTTTAGGAAAGTTTATAATGATAAAGCATTTTTTGAAAGGTTTACAATTTAGGATACCACAAACCCTAACAAAGTAATAATTCAACAAATAAACAACAGAGTATTCTAATCCCTGGCCCTTATTTCTTTTAGTAAGCACTTTTCTCCCTACCAATCACTATGCCCTAGAGTCAAGGCTACATAAACTATCCATGGGCTTATAAAAGAACTCACCTATAACCTATCTTTCTCTCAGTGGCAAAAAAAACCAAAAAGTGAAATTTATTCAAGGTAAGACAATAGTATACAAGTCCTTTGTGCTAAAATAGAGAACTTCCAGAAAAAAAGAAAACAAAGAGAACTTGGGCAGATAGGATGAGTATGTATGCTCTCCTGAGCATCTAAATGGCATTTATATAGGCCTGAGGGAAGGGAAAGGAACAAGCATTTAGTAAATACTTAATATATGCCAGTCATATAGTATTATAAATATTATAAAATATATATAAAATATCACTAGGGATAATCAAAGTTCCAAATGGGGGCAGTTCTGGCCCATCAGAAATTACTTGGGGCATAAAGCAAAGCCTTTGGAACATGAGTTATCCAGTGTGGAAAAAGACTAATACAACTTTGAGGTCTAGTCACTAGGAAAATCCCCATTATAGAAGGAGTCAGAAAGTGAGCAACAGGAGAATATAAAAGGGGAAAAAAAAGAATGAAATTGCCAAAGATCTCAGGAGGAAGAAATTTGATTAAAAATATTGAGCGGGAAGAAATAAACTAGAAACAGCCACAGATCGAGCAAAGATGATGAAATAAGAAACATTCATGGCTATCCAACCACCCTCCAAACAACTCCAGAAAAATAAAAATGTCTCAAAACAAATATTGGAGCAGCATAACCAAAAGAGGAAGGAGTCAAACAGTGCTCCAGCCCAGAACATTGAGTTACAGCAAGAAGGATTCATCTCACTCAGGTTTTAGGAAAGAGTACTGAATAAGCCTCAATAGCACTTAAAGGTGATACAGTATAAGTAGCAGGAGAAAGAGAACAGCCAACTCAGTCTAGCCTTAAGAGGGTAAGAGAGGAAACCAATGGAATATAGAAAAAGTATCAGTGGAAGGAAAGTAATCTTACATAATACAGACCATACAGAGGCCAAGCACAACTCAATGTAGTCAGAAGTAGGAGGAACTCATTCCAACAAGGTCCAAATGTGGTGGGACTGGGCAGAATCCAACTATGATCAGTTGAACTAAATAGCTATAAACATCCACAGTGTAGGCCAATCAGGCTGCCTCAGCAGAGAACATCACTTGAGACAGAGACAGCTGAGTTAATCATAGGCATAGTACAATTGTTGGATGTTACTCCCTCTACCCCAACAACAGAGCTAAGATTCAACATATAGACAAAATTAAGGGAAAAACAGAGATGGTCAAAATACAAGATCAGAAGAGGACAACAATACAAAAATGAAGACTTGTAAAGCCTAAAAGGAAAATATGAAAGGATGGCAGACCAAAAATGAACCCATGAAAGAGCCCACCAAAAGGATAGAAAAACAAATAAGAAACTTAGAAGAAAAATCAGAAAAGAAAATTACCAGAAAAAAATCAATCTCTTAGAATAAAAACTTACTGAAGAATATAGCTCTCTAAAAAAGGAAATGCAATACCTGAAAAACAAAAAATAACTTCTTATAAAAGGAAATACAAACTCTCAAAGAAGAAAATGGCTTCCTAAAAGCAAGAATTGTTTAAATGGAAAGTAATCATGAGATAGTCAGATACAATAAAATTAATCCAAAATAATGAAAAAAATAGAAGAGAATTTGAAAGCTTTCATTGGAAAAACAATTGACCTGGAAACAAATACAGGATAGATAATGGAAGAATCAATGAATTTCATGAAAGTCATGATTAAAAAAAACTGTAACACAATATTGAACGAAATTATCAGGAAAAACCATCCTAATGCTCTTGAAAAAGGGGAGAAAATAAAAATTGAAAGCATCCCTTCCTTCCTGAAAGAAATACCCAAGTGACCACTCCAAGGAACATTATAGCCAAATTCAAGAGTTCCCAGGCAAAGAAGAAAATACTTCAAACAGCCAGAAAAAAATAATTCATATATCACAAAGCCACAGTCAGTATTACACAGGAATTATCAGCAAAACTGAGTATTTTCTTTCAGAGGAAAAAACTATTAATTTAGTAAACTAGAAGGTTTCCAAGAGTTCTTGATGAAAAGACCAGACCTAAATAGTTAATTTGATGTTCAAGTACAAGACTCCAGGGAAGAATATAAAGGTAAACAGAAAAAAACCTCAAGGGAATCTGTGGGGTTGAACTAATATCACTGCAAGGGAAAGTGGTAAGTAGGATACTTAAGATTTCTAATATTCATTAGATCCCTAAAGTACGTAATATGCTTAAAGCAATCAAGAGAAACAATGGGTTAAACTGATTATATTCATTGAATGGGGAAATGATAAGTAAAATATTTAATATACTTATGGTACAAAAGATATTATAAGATACTTAAGATGCTTTAAATTAATCAGGGGAAACAATGAGGTTAAATTGATTACATTACCAGTAAGGTAATATCTAAGATGTTTATGACATCTATGATACTTGAAGTACCTAAGATACATAAAGTAATTAAGATGCTTATGATATTGAAGCTACTTCAAAACTTTATCACAAGGCAATGAATAGGAATATATATATATATATATAGACAGAGCTGGGAGTAAGTTGAATATAATGGGATATTATTATTTTTTTTTGACCAAGGGGTGAGAAAGACTACTACACTGGGAAAATAGAAAAGGAGAAAAAGTTGGGGGTAAGTTATCTCTATGACATATCAATGAAGAGGCATGAAAGAATCAATAATGTACAAGGAAAGAAGAAAGAATTATAGGCAATACCTGAATTTTACTCTCATCAGAAATCGCACCAAATGAGAATAACATTCAAACTCAGTTAGATATAGAAATCTCTTTTATCCAATAGATAAGTAAGAAGTGAGATGGGAACAAAAAGGGGAGTCAAAGAAAAAAGTAAAGATGGGAGGCAGGTAAACAGGAAAAAAAATTATGAACATCAAAAGACTGTAAGGAGAAAAAGAGAAAGAAAAACAGGAGAAAATAAGATGGAGAGAAATGTAGTTAGTCATTTGAATGTGAATGGGAATAACTCACCCATAAAATGTAAAAGTAGAGCAGAGTGGATTAAAAGCTAAACTGTCACAATATGCTGTATACAAGAAACTCATTTAAGATAGGAAGGCACGTACAGAATAAAGTAAAGGGATGGAACAAAATTTATTCTGCTTCAGCTAAAGTTTGAAAAAAAATACTCTCGTACTATGAAAAAAGACAGGCAGAGACTCTAAGGAAAGACAAATAAAAAATAAAGTGGAAACTAAATAATCTAATATTTAAAAAAGGGCTATATCAAAGAACACATTTTATTTTTTTTATTAATTTTTTATTTTTAGAAAACTTTTCCATGATTACATGATTCATGTTTTTACTTTCCCCTTCACCCCCTCAAATTCCCCCCCAAAGCTAACTCCCATTTCCATTGGTTTTAACATGTGTCATCAATCAAGACTCATTTACATATTATTGATAGTTCCATTGGTGTGGTCCTTTCAGGTCTACATCCCCAACAATGTCCTCATCAATCCAAGCGTTCAAGCAGTTGTTTTTCTTCTGTGTTTCCTCTCCTGTCGTTCTTCCTCTGAATGTGGATAGCATTCTTTTCTATAAATCCCTCAGAATTGTCTTGGGTCATTGTATTGCTGCTAGTACAGATGTCCATTACATTCTATTTTACCACAGTGTATCAGTCTCTCTGTACAATGTTCTTCTGGCTCTGCTCCTTTCACTCTGCATCAATTCCTGGAGGTCTTTCCAGTTCACATGAAATTCTTCCAGTTTATTATTCCTTTGAGCACAATAGTATTCCATCACCAACATATATCACAATTTGTTCAGCCATTCCCCAATTGAAGGGCATACCCTCGCTTTCCAGTTTTTTGCCATCACAAAGAGCACAGATATAAATATTTTTGTACAAGTCTGTTTATCTATGATCTCTTTGGGGGTACAAACCCAGCAATGCTATAGCTGGATCAAAGGGCAGGCATTCTTTTATTGCTCTTTGGGCATAATTCCAAATTGCCATCCAGAATGGTTGGATCAGTTCACAACTCCACCAGCAGTGCATTAATGTCCCAATTTTGCCACATCCCCTCCAACATTCATTACTCTCCCCTGCTATCATGTTAGCCGATCTGCTAGGTGTGAGGTGATACCACAGAGTTGTTTCAGTTTGCATTTCTCTAATTATCAGAGATTTAGAACACTTTCTCATGTGCTTTATTGATACTTTTGGTTTCTTTATCTGAAAATTACCTATTCAAGTCCCTTTCCCATTTATCAATTAGAGAATGACTTGATTTTTTCATACAATTGATTTAGTTCCTTGTATATTTGAGTAATTAGCCCAGAATTTTTCGTTATAAAGATTTTTTCCCAGTTTGTTGTTTCCTTTCTGATTTTGGTTGCATTGTTTTTGGTTGTACAAAACCTTTTTAATTTAATATAATCAAAATTATTTATTTTATATTTTGTAATTTTTTCTAACTCTTGCTTGGTATTAAAATCTTTCCTTTCCCAGGGACCTGACAAGTATACTATTCTGTGTTCACTTAATTTACTTACAGTTTCCCTCTTTATATTCAAGTCGTTCACCCATTCTGAATTTATCTTGGTGTAGGGTGTGAGATGTTGATCTAGACCTAATCTCTCCCATATTGTTTTCCAATTTTCCCAATAGTTTTTGTCAAATAGTGCATTTTTGTCCCAAAACTCACTATTTTAAAAAAAATTGCTAGGAAAATTAGAAAAAAGTATGACTGAAAGTAATTGTAGATGAATATCTCACAACCTATTCCAAGATAAAATCAAAATGGTGTATGATTTTGATAGAAAGAGTGATATAACTAAATTAGGGAAATACAGAATAAGTTACCTGGAAGATCTTTGGAGAAGAGAAGAATATATGACCAAATAAGTATAGAGAGCACTATAAGATATACAATGAATAATTTTGATTATATTAAATTAAATAGCCTCTGTACAAAAAATCAATAACAAAAAACAAATGTATGTAAGATATGAAGGGAGACAAAAAACAAGTGGGAAAATTTTATAAGAAATTTCTCTGACAAAAATCTAATTTCTCAAATTTATAGAGAACCAACTCAAATTTATAAAACTACAAGCCATTTCCCATTTGATAAATGGTCAAATGATATGAACAAGCAAGTTTTAGGTGAAGAATTCAAAATCCTTAATAATCAAATGAAAAAATGTTCTAAATCCCTCTTGAATAGAGAAATACAAATTAAAACAATGCTGAAGTATCACCTCACACCTATCATATTAGCCAATATGGCAGTAAAAGAAAGTGATAAATGTTGGAGGGGATGCAGCAAAATTGGGACACTAATGCATTGTTGTTGGAGTTGTGAACTGATACAACCATTCTAGAGAGCAATTTTGGAACTATGCTAATTGGACTATAAAACTGTGCATACCCTTTGATGCTATAATACCACCACTGGGCCTATATCCCAAAGAGATAATTTAAAGGGGAAGAGAGCTACTCGTACCAAAATATTTATAGTAGCTCTTTTTATAGAGGCAAAGATTTGGAAATTGAAGGGATGTCCATCATTTGGGGAATGGCTAAATAAATTATGGTACATGTTTGTGAGAAGCCATCAAAGTTCATGATGTTTGCACAGCCTGCATGAATCAAAGGGTATGCACAGTTTTCTAGTCCAATTAGCATAGTTCCAAAATTGTCTCTATCTAGCTACATTCATGTAGGAATATACATATATAAGTATTCTGTGTGTATATATGCATATATAAATTTTGTTATATGATTTATAAGTTGTGTATATGCATGTAGAAGCTGAAGCTTAAACACTTTGGCCACATAATAAAAGGAAGAAATTCATTTGAAAAAGACCCTGATATTGGGAAAGTTTGAAGGCAAAAAGAGAAAAGTACAACAGAGAATGAGATGAATAGGCAGTGCTATAGAAACAACAAGCATGAACTTTGTCACATGTTGAGAGAAAGTAGGAGATAGAAGGTCCTGGCATGCTATGGTCCATGGGGTCACAAAGAGTCAGGCAGGACTGAATGACTGAATAACAACCTATATGTATATATCTAAATGTATATGTACATGTACATACAGGTATACATATACATACCCAGATATTCTTAAAATGTGTGTATATAAATATTCTTTGCTTGTGTGTATGCCTATACATGCATCTGTGTATATGTGTGTGTATGTCATGGATATATTAATATCTATATTTTATATATGGTGTGAAGGAAGCCCCCAAACACATCAAAATATCTATAGAAGTACCTTTTAAGAAAACAAATAATCAGAAACCAAAAAAAAAAAATCTCTTGGGAAATGGCTAAAGAAATTATAAAACATGAATATAAGTGAATATTTTTATACTTTAAGAAATAGGGAAGTAATGAAAACACAAAAGCATAAACTGATGAGAGTTAAGAAAGAAGTTAAGAATTATATATATATATATAATATTGTTAACACATATTGTTATAGCCTTATACTTAGATATGGCTATGTCAATACAAGTGATAAGATCATTAAAAAATCATGTGAATATTGCAACGTTTCAGAGAACAAACATTACTCAAAAGAAGAGATATGAGAAGAAATGGCCACATCATCACTTTGCAAAGGGAGTACGTTCACAAGTATTAAACATCCTTCACATTTTCAACCTCTTTTGATGGACTGCTCAGTTATACTAATTTTAAGCTTTTTTTCTATTTCTTTAAAGTATGCTCTTTTTTTAGACAACTTTCATGGGGTGGAAAAAGAACTGGCAAACTATGGTGAAGTAAAGTTACAAAAGATATTTTTTAGAATCTTATTTTAATATAACAAGTAATGACATGAAAAAAATCTGTTACTTAATGTGTAAAATAATTAATTTGTAGCATCTTGCTAAGGTAGGTGCAACTTCATTTCTACAAATATTTAAAAGCACTTGCAAACATTTTGAACTATCTTTAGACTTCACATGGGGCAGACAAAGGGAGAATTGTGCTGACCCTTTATGAATGCTTGTATAACTAAAACTACTTCCTTCATTCAGTAATGCATAATCCATTTTGCTTTCTGAAGTTGGTGGAGTCTTAGGTGGTTTAGAGTTCTGCTACTTGCCACAGGGGCTACACTGAATATTTCATATGTACTTAGAAAACCCTCTCCAGGAACTACTGGCCATCCTGTCCTTTTATTACACCTTAGGACTTACTTCAGATGAAGCTTCCTTTGTCATTGTGATTGCAGCCATATTGATCCCTCCCATAGTTTCCCTAGATACCAGGTGGTACAGTATGCGGTATCTCAGGCCCCAGACTGTTCTCAGGGCACAGAAGTAGCAAAAGCAGCAGGGACCCACGGTTTTTCTAGTTAGTGTATAGTGCAGTCTGGGGCGTCCTTGGCCCCAGACTGTGGCAAGGATCAATGCAACAGCAGGAACCTTCATTTTATTTGTGATGTTTTTGAACATTAGTAAGACTAAGGGTAGATTTCCGTGAACAAATTCACAAGCTGTACTGAAGGAAGAGAGACTTCAGAAACCAAATGTAAATCATTGCTTTATTGGTACTTTTATTGTAATTACCTCCTTCCTCTTCCTAACCCACCAGGTCCGCAGTACCCTTCCCGTCTGGACATATATGTTCACAAATAGAATTGTTGATAAGAAGTGATAAATATTTATTCACTCTTCTGATAAAAGGAAATTCCAGAGATTTTAAAGCAATTGCTCAAATTTCTACATTTTTGTTCAAATAATTTGTAATACTTGAGCACAGACTTTTCCTTACTGAAATGATATAAGATATGCCACAATCAAAGCCTGGCATTTTTAAACTATAAAAGAGACACAAGCACAACAGTTTGTGTGTATGTGTGTGTGTGTGTGTGTGTGTATGTGTTTAATCAGTCTATGCACATCTGTCTTGACACAGTTGGACTCCTTCACAAAAGTCACCATAACTACCTTAACATATGTAGAACCAAATTAAAATTACTTTATCAATCTTGCATTTTCAGCTTTCCCATCTTTGGGGTTATTTTCCATCCATGTGTTTCATTATTTCAGTAGAGCCTCATCTCCCAAACAGAGAGAAGAAATAAGCCAACAGAGCAATTTCAATGTAAAAAAGAGAAATAGAATAGAGGCATTGGTAATCTGTTAGAAAATCATTGGATTGGGATCCAATTTAAGTACTCTGGAAGGTATCAGAATCTGTCATCTTTGTCTCCAGATGATCTATATAAAGTAATGAAATTATATCTCCTTTAAAAATTTGTGATTATAAAAGCCTTCTATAGGTACTTCCTCAAAAAGAAAATAATTCCAATACATCTGAGAATCTAATTTTCATTTTTCCCCTTAGCATGAAGAACAAAATCAAAGGAAAAAGAGACAATCATCCAATTTTGAAAAAAAAAAACTCACACCATGTGAATTGTATTATATAGTGGAAAAAATTTCCATGTGGGCAAATCATTTTAAAGCGAAGAAGAAAGGAAGAATGTTAGAGGAAGTTTTTAAGATATAAGATGCAGTTAATCAACAAGCATTTATTAAACACTTACCTATTGCTGAGATAATGTCCAAAGAAATACAAAAAGAAATTTATCATATAATTTTTCCTATAATTCACTAAAATGTGTTTCAAACAGCTTAATACCTCAGATTTGACCACAGAAATGGAATGGTCTGTGTTTTACTTTTTTTTTTTTTTCAGGAGTATGTCCTCAGAAATTCCATTTGAATGTTACATAATAGTCTTCTCTGATTAGATATTAGTTTATATAGTACTTAAACTCATCAGGGAATGCCCTAACATGAGTAGAAACCCATTCATAGCAATGGCTGAGGTTTCTAATAGGGCAGATTCATGTTTCTTTTGAACATTTCACATTAGGTATCATTTCTAATCACTTCACATTATGAGTGGGATTATGCAAATAACTTCCATCTGCCTCTATGATAGTGACAACATATCCCTCTGATGAAAGATTTTCCCACTTATAATGAAGCAGTATTTACTGACAATTCTGAGACTGCAGTAGACTAGCTGACACAGATAGTCTGAGGATAGTTCCTCTTAAGAACATCATCTGAACTGGGTAGCTAAAATTTATTGCACCTTATAGAAATAGAGATTGAAGGATCATTAGAATGCATCTACTTCAGTGCACTCATTTTATAGGATGAAGAAACTGAAATCCAAAGAATTGAAGTGACTAGTTCACTGGCATAAAGATGCTTGGGTAGCAATATAATGGATGTCAGCTAGTTATTGGTCTTATTCACCCATAGGAAGACCAAAGTTGAGCTGGAATTAAAGGTAGGGCTAAAGGTGGAGGTTCTGATATATTTAGGCAGGAGCATTGGGAGCATGAAGCTAATCTCATCTGATGTTGACAGCAGCCCTGGAAGGTAGGAGCAATAAATATTACTATCTCTATTTTATTGATGAGGAGACTAAAGTTTAGAGGAACTATTTTTTTTTCTATGATAAAACAGCCTAGTAAATGATAGAGGTGGAATTCAGATAGACATCCATGTCTACTGCCTCTGTCCATTGTTCATTCCACTAAATACATTCTTCAGTGAATAAGACAGATTGGCTTGTCTTCCAAGGCAATTCTCCCATAATCATTTAAATTGAACAACATTCTTGGCCCGAAAGCACTAAAAACCTAAATTAAAAGTTAAAACAAAACATAGCCACAATATAATGGCATATAAATTAATTGGAACAAATAATAATTTTGATGTTATTTCATTTTGTGACAACCATGGACAGGCATGTTTTTTTTAATGACATTAAGATCATTAATAGACCTAGATCACAGGAAGCCATATCAACCTTTAATGAATTCCCTGTTCATTGAGTGCTGGATTTGATGTCATTCATATGTGTTTCATTACTAAATTTTGTTGAATTTTTACTTCTGTGATTTTAAAGAATAAATATTACTTCGAGAAAACATATAAAAACTGTAACTTCAAAAGTATGCTTCATTGATTGGTAGAGATATCACAATAGTTGTTGGTATAAAAAAGTCAAGTGTTTCAAGCATCGTTCAAGTCCTCAATGAAATAAGCTCAGAAGAGTAAAGGAAAGTACTATTAAAAATAGTAAGGCTAAGTATTGACAAACTTGCTGCAAAACTACCTACTTAATCCTTAGCAAATAGAGAAAACCCTTCAGAGGGATGTGGTAACTGGTCGTGTTGTTATTGATACTTCCACATTATGAACTAGGCTTCTTGAAGATGAAAGAACAGTGAAAAAAATCATTATTATTAAAACAAACAAAAAAAACTTGGCATAGCACAACATTACAAAGACTGACGTCCTCAAGACTAGAAAAATAATTCTTTATTGATGGAACTCACTTTTTTATTCATGATTATGTTCACATTATTATCAGAAATTTAAGTCAAGAATATAAGATCCAGGCATCTTAATCAATCATCTTGTAAAATAGCCACTCAAAAAGTATTTGGGAGATTTTGTACTTTACTAGGCCTAGAAGTCAAGTCATGTCTCCATATTGGAGTCTGATAAATATATTGATATACATAAAAGCAAAAGTATTCCAGAATTATATAAATTATCCAATGCATATTGTATACTATAAAATTACCTTCTATTATGCCATCTATCATAAGAGTCTAAGAATTTTATTTTTTAAGACATTAAACAAAACATGCTTCAGTGACAGAGACTTCTCTGATTTAAACCCAACTTAAACTCCAGAATTAAAACTGAATTTGGAGAAATGAACTCTTCATCAGAGTACTATGATAATATCAACTGTGATAAATGTGTGGTTTCATGATGAAGAATTTAAAAATATATTTTAAAATTGTGTGAATTCTATACCAAATCATGGCAAAGCAAGTTATTATAGAAAAAAAGGACTTTATATACTAGAAGTTTTTATTTTATCTCATTTACTTTTCTTTTTAAAAATCCTTACCTTTTGTCTTAGATTTAAGACCATGTATTGGTTCCAAGGCAGAAGATCAAGAAAGGCTGGGCAATGGAGGTCAAGTGACTTACCCAGGGTTAAGTAGCTAGGAGGTATCTGAGGCCAAATTTGAACCTAGGACCATCTCTAAGCCTGGCTCTGAATATATTGAGCCACATAGGTGCCCCATATTTTTTCTTTTAAAAATATTTTTTCAATTCACAAGTTTATCTTTTCTTTCTCTCTCCCCTTATGTATAAAACAAAGCAAAATCGGGGGGGGGG